>NC_087111.1:914090-1217121 GCF_963855985.1 Ostrinia nubilalis | reverse complement strand
ATTATTAACTTCTTCAATTATTGTGTCTTTGTAGTGGATGTTCATTTTATTAGATTCCGTATTTTGATAGTTGTTAAAATGTATATAATTAGACTTACTTAAATTTATTTTTAAATTGTTCATGTCAAGCCATTTAATCAGTTTATTAATTGTATCGATTATGTCATTTTCGTGGTCAAGAATAGTATTTATTAATTTGTTTGATGTCACTATGATGGAAATGTCATCAGCAAACATAATGCACTTGTGGTCCGTTACATTGGTAATGTCATTTACATAAATAAGGAACAATACAGGGCCTAAAACGCTTCCCTGTGGTACGCCACACTCACTAATCCTATATTCAGAAAAGTGAGGTGTAACTTCGTTATTCTGGTTTAGTTTATTTATAACGACGCACTGTTGTCTGCCACAAAGATAAGTTCTTATCCATTCCAAAGCAGGTCCTCTAATTCCAACTGTTTCCATTTTTTCTAGCAATAATGAATGTGAAACGTGATCGAACGCTTTTGAGAGATCAATGAATAAAGTAGTTGTAAAGTTCTTATTATTAATACTAGATAGAACAGTATTTATTTGCTTAATAACATAGACAATCGATATTGTTTTACACGTTATCACGATTTTAAGTACAAGTTTTGTAATTCCAATTATTGTAACGCACACTTGTACCTAATCTACTTTGCCAGTCTTTTGCTTTCATTTATTGTTAGTCAAACATAACTACGCTATTATAACTTCAAAATATGATTTACTAAAAAAATTTTCAAAATCCTTTGGTAAAGTTCCATACAACTTGATGTGGTACAATTTAGCCGACTAGGTGATAGTGCTTTTAAAAAATCGGTAAAAAATATAGCTTTTAGATACCGAAAAATGTTTCAAATAATTGTAATCCAGACTAATTTACGCTTCTAAATAATATATTAGAAACACCCTGTGATTAAATTGAACAAAATTACAAACTAAACATGTATTGTCAAAAGTTACTTGAAAACAATGAAAAAATAATTTTCAAAATAAAACACACGTGTTTGTTGTCACGGCAAAAACCACATGACCGATATTAATTGATTTTAGTTGTGTATCGCTGAGTGTTGCAATTACAGACATTCAATAAATACTTTACGAAATATGAGGGTGGTACAATTTACCCGGCGGTACAATATACCGAACTCTCCCCTATAACTTCGGTCCAAATGAACTAACTTGCACGATCGAATTAAGCTTCGTGGAATCAGACATAAATATAATAATTAGTCTAAAATAATTCTAACTCTACCCACGTATTTACAGCAAATTATCTCTACTTACAAGATCAGTAAGCACCTACAGGAAATCATAACAATACTAAGAAATGTACCTTACCTTATGTTAAACAGATTACAGTGCTGCACTAATAGAATATAGTTATCAGTACACCATGATATGTATGATCCCCATACGGGACGGATTCTACACGCACGATTTGCGAAAACAATAAGCCGGTGTACATGTTAATGTTTGGCGGGACGCCATAAAGATGCAGCTTGCGACATTAGAGACAATTCAAACCAGTAACGGCAGTGGGTAGGCCCGCCCTTCTGGCGGGGAGATTCCCACATAGCTCACTGGTCGTCCCTATATGCCAGTGGGAGAGTACAAAACATTTCTCGCGATACAATGTGACTCTAATTGTCCTTAATTTTTTCTGCATACCTAATGTTGGTTGTAACATTCAACTTAATACCACCTTAGATAATATCTGACATGGTTCCACAGTACTCAACGTGCCCTCCGAAGCAAAGAAAATATTTTTATTTGCTCTACCAACGTCACAACATAACCTTTCAATATTATTAGCAGTGGAAGACCCTGCCTTAAAAAATAGTTTCTATTAGATTGTGCGAAAAAAATTGTCGAATCATTGTGGCGCCATAATGAATCATCAGTTAGTTAGCTTAATCCACTTAGCATCACGTGTGTATACACGGTTTTGTGATCACGAACTGTGGGTACACAACAGAGATGTTTCTTTTACTATTATTATGTTAACTTACTCTATTTACATATGGAATACGCACAAATCAAAACAAATGTAGGTACATAAATCAATTGTCTAATTAAACTATGTTACAGTTTAGTTACGACGTAATAAAGTTGATAGAGATGTTATTTCTGTGTTCTTGACAACACTATTAACAGTTGTTTCCTTGTTAAAATGCGTTTTCCTATTTTCTTCACGTGACGTGCGTTGATGTGTATCGATTTCTATTAATTAACAGACAATATCGTAAAAATAATATTTCTCATTATAGTTTAATACTGTAATACCCGTTTTCACCATAAATCCCTAATTTTTAAGTGACCCCTGGTAATATTCAGGAATTTAGTTTTCATAGGGGTCACTTAAAAATTAGGGATTGATGGTGAAAGGGAAAAAAACATAGGAGTTAGGAGAAATGTGGGCGCTATCTAAACAAGTTTCTACGTATGAAAGAACTCTATAACTGTAAAACGAAGATATTTTGTTATATTGCGTGGATCATACCAAAATAATGGTATAATCTGTAACAAAGAACTTTAAAGTGTTAGATAATGCATGATTTTTATGGGCCCATCACTTCTCAAGTAACAAATGAAGACTGTTTTGATTTTAGCACGGTGTTGTGTTGTTGACCGCGGTTTGCATGATTAGGTATTTTAGTGATAATTTCAGTCTGTATTTCAGGCGAAACCACGGGCATAAGCTAGTTGCAATATATTTGGATGCAAACTGACCTGATCTTTAGAATTGGCAATGGCTGCGTTCCTCATGACAAAATGTTATAAATAGCACAGACATGTGTGAGGCCGAGTACTACGTATTTATATAATATTGAGGAAGATTGAATCGGCTGAAGTTTCTTTTGAGATTTCATAATAATTATAATTATCGGTAATAAGAAGTAAACAATCCACCAACGAGGTGGACCGACGACATCGTAAAGGTAGCAGGAAGGCGCTGGACGCAGGCCGCTACCAACCGGGCAGCATGGAAAGCATTGGGGGAGGCCTATGTTCAGCAGTGGACCACGAAGACGAACTTTCTTGAGCCAGAATGCTATAAGGTTCGAATCCCACACAAGACACTCAAATTGAAAAGAATTTGTAATAGTTAATAACGAATTAACCTGCAGTGAAAAAATCTGCGGTTCGTGTATTGGGCTACAAAACCTGAAACCCCTACCTACATGGATAGTAATAAATTATTTCACTGTTGAAAGGAATTTCATCAACTATTAGTTAACAGTTGGTAAATAAAACCTAGCCTGTGTTTATTTTAGGGTTAGATAAAGGTAATGTAGGAAATAATTATTTTTTATGTAAAAAAAATTCGTTTAAGTAACTTTACTTCGAAGTACGAACCCCATTTTTCGAAGGTCATCATTACTTAATGGTCACCATAATTTTAGCACTTAATTTGGTGTATGACGCAGTCGAATTTTTTGCCACTTTTTATTGTTAAAGTAATGTATGTACCTACGTGAGATGCTTCAAATAAGGTTGTTAACATTCAAAAGAAACATAAGATGAATAGATTAAACAAGACAGAAATACTAAATTCCTTGGGAAACTTTTTTGGCCACAAAAATGATAAAACCTGACAAAATTCCTAAGTCGGGTAAAAAACGTGAAAGGCAAACTTAACAAAAACTATTGTAACTGTTTTATAACAAACGAGTTCTAATTAAGAGCAATTTTCAACACTAATAATGTTGTGCAACAGAAATCATTATCAATCGGTATTTCTACGGATTTATTATAAATATTTACTAGTATAGAAAACATTTAGAAAATAAACAGTAGGTAATCTGCAATTTAATTCAATTAGATATCAAATGAGAAGATACTTTCACTGTCTACGAGTCACAATACAAGACAGTGATGATTGACGATTTCGCTCCAGCTGCTAATATTCTCAGAAAAAAGACTATGTAATACTCGTAGTAATAGATTACAAAAGTAGCCAATTGAGTAACTTAGTAAATTCATGCTTCCTTTTTTTTCGTCAGGGTAATACATTGATTTGTATACCCATCAGCCGCGGGGGCATAAGGGCAAGGCCTACCCACTAAAAACCTGACGTTGCCCTCGGTAGCCATATGAGTCGGGAACGCGGGCCTTCACTATCGGCGTTTTGCCTCAAGCATTCGTTCGCGTTTAGTAAATTCATGCTTTTTTGACCCTCTCAACTTGTAATATTATTTATTTTCAAGAAAAACTTTACTTGTGGCCTCGTGTGACGAAAGAATAGTCATAGTGATCTACAGAGAGCCACAAACTTCATGCTGCTAAACATTACCCTCTTTTCCACAGTTCTGACATATTTTTAAGGTTCTGTGCCCAAATGGCTGTCTTTCGTGAGTAGTAATAGGTAGACACTTGGAACAGGGAATAGGAGTGTTTTTAAAAGTCTACCTTCGTTTATTGTACGATAGTATAAAAGTGCATGTTGTTCAAAATGTCAAAATTGTACGGTACCTACCCCTCTTACGTGAGTCAGGGTCGCTCTAAGTTTTCTACGGGACCCTGTTCTTCAAACTGATTAAACAGTCAGTTAGCTTTGTGCACAAAATGAATGATTCAACGAAGGCTCACTTCTTATCACAGCGAAGACAAATACTAGCCTGTCAACTTTCTAGGGTTGACTCTCTTACAAATTGCTAAAACATAATGACGTAATTTTATTTGTTATTTTAAATGATTTAATTTAAAATAACAAATAAAATTACGTCATTATGTTTTAATTTCCCATATTTTACATGAAAATAACATAATTTACAATAAATAATTTAACGTACTTTATCTCACACACTATTTGAAACAATTTAAAAAAATCTGACGAAAAATAGGATTTTTTTCAATTCTTCTGCAACAAAATTAATTAAAAGGTCAATGATTAAGCTGATCAGATTTATGATGATGTAGTTTAGTATCAATGTATAAAAAACAAACATAGATACATGGTTTTTTTTTATAACTATCTTTGGACAATTTCACACAGCGCTATCTAGTTTACTTTGCATTATAAATCTTAGTGGACTAAAATGTAGAGTCAACCCTAAGAACTAGCTGAGCAAAAGTAGCTGACAGTGCAATAGTTATTTATAATGCCGTCTGGAGTATCTCTGCTTGCTGCTAAATATATCCTGGAATGCTACTGGACATAACAAGTCTCGTTGATAAGTGCTTGTTTACTAACAAGCTTGTTCAGTGCCTTGAGCTCGAATTAGAAAGAAAGAAAAAAGAAAGATACATTTATTACAATGGACATCACACAAATACAGGCAATTACATAGACATGACAGTGGCACATAATAATGGAAGAAGAAAAAAAATAAAATAAAAACAAGAGTAAACTGAGCAGTGCCACCCATTCACCAACAAGATGCCCACTGCAACGGGACCCCACTCAGCATATGCCGTGGCCCACGGTGACGAAGGCCACGGCGCTGGTTTTCAGTGTGCCCCATTGAATTACTCTCGTAATCGTATAGAAATCATACTGCTTAAACAACCGTAACGACGTTGCTCTGCTTTTCATACAAAAAAAAGATTACTATAAACGATAATCATTCGTGCTCCGGGTACAGCATAATTTTCTGCCCGTGTGCATTTCTGTCTTTTATCTAAGACGATGCTATTCACAATAAATTGTTGTAATTGTTGCGTGGAATTCAAATTTTTTGACCGAATCAAGAGATCATCGGAACAAATCGTCGGTTCACCGGGTGGGAGGCCTTGGGATCTCGTTAACGGATAGAATCCGGAATTACTACTTTCGGCAAAAGACCAAAGTAATGCAAATAGTAATGTACCACAAAAGTAGCAATTCTGATAAAAAATGGCATTAACCCTACACAAAAACTAGTTTAAAATGTAAAACGTCGTTTAGTTTAGACCTAGAGGCCATGCTTGGTACAGTTAGCAAGATATACACATCACACTTTCAATATTTATCTAGGTACCCACTGAAAATCAATATAATCAGTCCCAACTGAAGCTGAAATCCTTTGCAGCACAAAATCAATTTTATTTTTCGACTGTGTGCTGAGTAGAGGTTATTTACTACAATTTTTTCTAGCGTTAAAGTCGCATTTCAAACTAAAAATTTAAAATAACTTGAAAAAATCGAATTGCTATTGATTAATAAGGTGGGAATCGAACCCGCAACCTTTCGCTTTCCGAAAGACTCAGGTTTTTCAAGTTATGTTAAAAAAATATTATTGATTTTTTGATTACATAAAAATAATATTTGTAACCGACTGTACTGGCAATGACAATGAACTGCCCGCGCCAAGTGACATGACGTAAGTCGCAATGTTTAGGAAATAAGTGGAAGCATGTTGGGCGATAAACTATGTAGATAGGTCAGCAGCATGTTTAAAATGTTTATGAATGGTAGAGAAAACTTCAGGGTTTAAGAGATTGGTTAATTAAAATTACCATGTCCTATAAAATTACATCAAAGACATTAATGCCCGTTTTCACAATCAATCCCTAATTTTTAAGCGACCCCTATGAAAACAAAACTGTTGTGTTACCATAGGGGTCACTTAAAAATTAGGAATTGGTGGTGAAAACGGGCATTAATTTCCCGCATTACAATTGATTAAGATGGAGTGTTTAAGTACCTTTATCACTCGCTATGTGAAGGGTTCACAAAATTAAATCGACCATGAATTTCGTGTTAATTAGTTTAAGTATTAATTCCGCTAAAATTAAAAGAAGCCAAGAGATCAATGACCAAAAAACAGGTGTTGAAGTCCATTTTACAAACTGCATAATGTTGCAAATTCGCACTTATTGCAACTGCATAGAATGCCATAATTATTAGCCTTACAAAAAGGTAATTAACTATACAAACGTCATTAGCAGAACACCTGATTATTTGTTCGGAACTGAATGCACTTCATTGTCGCTATATTTACTAAATTCAAAAGGGTTTCATGACAAATTGCACAAAAATGGACATACAAAAAATTAATGGCCGAGTGGAAGTTCCGCATCACCTGTACATATTAATATTTCGTTTTAGTTTGATTTTTAATTACTTAATTTTATTGATGTGTATTTGCTCCTAATTATATTTCGACATTAAATTCATTTGTTTGAATAAACTAATCAATTATTTTGTCACATGTCATGAGTTCGCCAACTACTTTAAGTAGAGACGTCATAGCACTCTTTTGCTTAAAAAATGTATGGGAGAGTCGCATTTTGACAGCTCATAAAAGTATGTAAAATGACTAGTGGTGTCATTAAGTCATTATACAACACCATCAGGTTACGGGCTTTAGTGCCAACTAATTCACTGACGATACATATAGGCATAGTCAGCAGCAAAAATATGATATGATTACGATCAAAGTGCTCTACAGCTAAGATGCGCGAGAGAATTCGACGGCATGAGAGCGAAAATTATGATTATTTGTAATTATTGGTGAATAAATTAACAATTATAAATATTACTATAGTTCTGGGTTATTATACCTAATTGGATGTTACCTAATAGACGAGAATCGAAGTAGCCACCCCCGAATTTTAATGGTAGTCCGACGCCAAAACCGTTGGGAATATCATTTTTTAACCCTAATGACTAAAAGTAGATTTGTAAAGATGTTTTCATACTCATCAAGACTGTATACTTCTGCGTCACAACATTTCAATTAAGGCTCTGACTGTACATTCATTTATAATGTTGCAATGAGCCAAGTAATTCGATTGAAAACATTTTAGTATACTTTGTTATATTATGACAAAAAGTTTGAATTGCTCTATCATATGACACTAATGCCCGTTTTCACCATCAGTCCCTAATTTTTAAGTGGGCCCTATGGTAAGACATAACAAGCATTTTGTTTTCATATGGGTTACTTAAAAATTAGGGATTGATGGAGAAAACGGGCATAACATAATTACATACATAATTTTAACTCTAGTCGCAATTATTTATCATACGTTAACATTTGACTCTGCCAGAATTATTATACTGGCAAAGTCGAGTCACAATCAAGCCGGCTAGTGCCCGTTTTTACCATCAATTACTAATTTTAAGTGACCCCTATGACAACAAAATTCCTGTTATGTGTTACCGTAGGGGTCACTTAAAATTTAGGGATTGATAGTGAAAACGGGCACTAGCCGGCTTGATTGTGACTCGACTTTGCCGGCTTTTTTACAAATAAATAAAATTAGCTAAACGAATTTTTTAAAATTTTCAAGTAGAAATTACGTTTGTTCATAGTTTTCTTCGGTCAGTACCTAGTACCTATTTTTCAGTACCTACCCAATGCATGAGAAATGTAATACAGTTTTGTTTTATACTACGGATGTTATACGCAGTGCATAGTTCAATGTTGAAACTCTGCCAATCATGGTTTGTACCAGAACAATGAGTAGGAAATCAAACGATAATATTCTTACATCACTGTACAGACAGCAAGAGAGAAAAATACTGTGGTATTGTATGCTGTAGTAATAGATGCCATTTTTGTAACAAAAAATATAGGGAGCTGGTGTACATTAAAATTCGATGGGATGGAAAAATTGGGTTCCATTTAATTGTAATTTCTCTTCAGGAGTTGGAAATGTAGTGTTAAAATTCAAGAACTTTAACCATGACATCAATCAATGTTAAATATGACGAATATGTAGAGACAAATACAGTTTTGTTTACAATTTTTTCGTTAGGATCTTAGTAATTAAAATAAAATTGTTTATTCTTATTCTTCTCTAAGGATTTTTCTCAGACAACATACAAGGGGGGGGGGGGGGGGGGGGGGTTAATGATTTTATTATAGTAGAGGATGATGAAAAAACACTGAGATAAGATTGTGGAAAATGACTAATACTATCACACAGACGGTTTGGCTACAAATTATCTTGTCATACAAGTCATCTACATTTATCGTATATCTAAAATCTCCATTCCATTCATCAGCAGTTATTGTGATTGTGACCCATTTACATTTTTATTTATAGTAGAGCATAGATTTCTAATATTCTCTTTAAACCCTCCAGCGAAGTTTAGTCTGTGGACTCTTAGGCAACTTTGACAAACGTTAAAAACCTGTCAAACTCCATACAAAAAGGACCGTTTATCGTCAAACTTACAGTCAAAGTTAGGTAGTGCAACGCAGCCTTAGAGGTTCTACGTTCGGTTCCAAGATAGAGCACATTAGGACGCCCATCTACCATTATACTGCAAAGTGATTTAGTTGAAATATGCCCGTTTTCACCATCAATCCCTTATTATTAAGTGACCCCTTTGAAAACAAAATTCCTGTAATGTATTACCATAGGGTTCACTTAAAAATTAGGGCTTGATGGTGAAAACGGGCATTACTGACCTACAAATAACTTGCCAATAAAATAAAATGAAAATTGAAACTAAACAATTTTGAGTCTTACAGTACTTATTATCGTTTGTTAGTCGTATTATACCTCGAAATCAAAAAATCCTTGTAGTTTTTCACCTTTTCGCATTTCGCCGCGATATCAAAATTTCTGAATAGATTTTTATTCTTGTAGTATAATTTTTGATCGCTAATTACAATTGTCTAAAAAATTCATAGTAGATTTACTTTCCTGCCTGTCTTCACTGTAGTCGCTTTTCACCTTGATAGATATTTGTTTGTAATGCGTATATCTACTACTATGCGTTCTATACCTATAGTTTTGTACTTATTTGCTACTGTTGTAAAAATCTATTCAAAATATATGCGGCTTAATAAATAGGCTATTGATAATACATGCTACATCAAAATTTGCTACTGTTGTAAAAATCTGTTAAAAATATATGCTAGTAACAAAATATACTACCGATATTACACGCTACAACAAAAAACGCTATCACGGTGAAATGCGAATAGGTGAAAAGCTACAAGAAATTTTTGATTTCGAGGTATACGACTAACAAACGCTTATTATTATTCTGTGGTCTTACCGCTAAGAAGCGATCTCATCCAGACATCCCGGATAAGAGGACAGTTCTGTTTATGATAAATCAAAACTCATTAGTAAACTTATCAATTAATAAAATATCGATGTTTCCTTTAGCAATATATAATTTAGAAATTGATATTTTACGGCTAATACCTATTAGCCGTAAAATATCAATTTCTTCAATGGCATGCGCTTTTATAGCTAGATTTATTTCAGTCTAGGCACCGGCCGGCTTTATGTCTGGCTGTTATCGATTGCTTTACGTAACTTATACGCCATAGCTTGTACTTTACTATGTTTCTTGCTATCCTATAGGATACGTTCTCGTATCGAAGAAAAACATAGTGGGGCTTACTACAAAAAGTTAAACGCCCGTTGAAGCATACGTTGAACACTTGTTTAAATTGTCAAATGACATATTCAATCAATGAGTAACGTGTGTTTAACATTTCTGTAATAAGGGCCAGTATTTTTAATGTTTAAGTAAAAACAAACTTCAGACTAATATAAAATAGCAGCAATTAAAACTAAATTATTACTATGTTTTTGGCAAATAAACATTTGAACTTGAACTTGAACTACATGATGTCACAGTGTTTAAGATTGAGGTGTATTGGCGCGTAATAAAACTTATAAGTTAGTAACGTACGAGGAAAATTTTCAGCTGAAGAATTATAAATGGTAGGCCAGGGCATAGGTCACACGGTAACAATAGAAAAATTTAAATTTTAAATCTGTAACTAGGATACAAAATTAGTGCTCCAAAAGTCAGCTGATTATTATAATTCTGCTTAATTTATCAGTTTTTGTGTTTTTGAAGATTTTTGAAATATGTAGATTCGCATAACGCAAATAGTTATAAACACTACAAAAATTATATAAATAAATACCCCGCAGTTAATTTAATTTTGGATTTTTACTCGACTGCGCCAGAAGGCGGGCTATGTTTTTATAATAAAATGTTTGCATTGCATTTTCCTGTGAGTACATAATTGGGATCATAGTGCTATGTGCGTTTCATAGGAAAATCGATAGTATAATAATTATAATACATAATAATAATAAATTATAATTAAATCCAGAGTTAAATATTTTCCCTGTCTGATTAGCTTTAATCAATTAGATTTGTTCAATTCCCGCTGGGGCATATTCATGCGAAATTATTGATAATGCTTTTTTATCATCTTTCCCAACGCTGATTATGTTTTAAACATTTTATTTGTAATGTTTATTATTTAATAATACGATGCAGTTAAATATAATGCTTACATAAATGCTTAAATTAAAAATAAAATAAAAAATGTAAGTAGATACATACATTTTTCTTTAACTTCCCGATCAAGTCCCGAACTTAAACTCTCCAAAAACCACGGTCAGCTTTGCAAACCACTACACCCCACAAAAAATAGTACTCACTCGTGTATAAAATGCGTCTGTCACAAAAACTCGCGTGAAAACACCGCGTGCGTTCGCAGCGTTTATTTACCCGCGCGTGTGCTCTCTGCCGCACCGCCGAAGTGCGAATGGCTGTAAAGAGTACTGAGTAACGCAACATGGGACTTTATAACGCATGCGCGACGATGCTAATCCAATTGTAAATAAGATACAAATTAATCGTAGGATGGTTTTTAGGTTTTACGGTTTTGGTTATGGGATAAGATGTTAAGGTGAGCTGGCGAATTTATGCCTTACCAACAAAAAGTTGAGTAAACTTTATTACATAAACTCTTGTTTATAGAGAACTAGCGGCCGCCCGCGACTTCGTACGCGTGGATCCCGTTTTACCCCCTTTTCCCGAATTTTCTTTGCTATAAACCTCACGGAGCCCGAGACCTTTCCAACGAATGCAAAACCGTGGAAATCGGTTCGTGCGTTCTGGAGTTATAGCGTCAGGGAGGAAAACCCGACTTATTTTTATATAGTAGATATCTGGAGAATATCGCCCGTATTCACAAATGATGCTTCCTTAAGTAAAGCAGCAAATCGAACACACAGATTTGAATAGAGCTCTGTGATTGGTTCATGTGTCACCCTGTGCGTCTATGATCTATGAGGTCTCAAAGTCAAAGTCAAAGTCAAAATTTCTTTATTTGTTTAGACTAATAAATAGTTCTTACAAATCGTCATATGCTCTTAAGGAGCCTCTACATGTCTCATAATCTTTTTACCCTACCAGCGCTTCGAGACCAACATTTGGCAAGTGCTCTCACAGTGCGCGTGGACGCACAGGGTTCCGTATTCACAAACTAATGTTAGTGTATGGCTGTGGCGTATGACTTTTTGGTAAGACACCACAACTACCCATAACCAGGTTAACAACCAGTCACTATTATAGTTGCATTTATAAATTATAGATGTTTCAGTTCAGTCAAATGACGTCCACTGCTGGACAAAGTCCTCCCCCAAGGATTTCCATAACGTCCGGTCCTGCGTTGCCCGATCGTCTGTCCACCTAGTTTGGGGCCTGCCCACACTACGTCTTCCTTCCGGTATGTATGCTTCATAATTATTCAAAAATCGTGTTAAAATGTTTCGTATTATAATAAAGAAACCGCTTCTAAAATATTTTAAGTAAATCACCACCCAATAGGATTTCAAGAGTGTCAGATAGAGGTAGTCTCTAGCTCTAGCTAGTCTGATGTAACGAGCGGATGATTAGACGGTATTGTCGCAGGAAGCGATCGCTTCTTTATCGTTTAAAATAAAAAGAAAAGGAAAATAATAGCAGAAGGTTTTTATAAATCGACAGAATAGCAAGCCGTGATCGCTTCCCTTTGTCTCTTTTCTCTAACATTACGCATAATTTATATTACTCATAACGAAATTGAACCAGTAACGAATGTCGCTTTGTCTAAAGGCGTGGTAGATGTATAAATAAGTAGTTACCATGGATACGTAGACGTGGATATTTCAAACATTATTACAAGCAAGAAAAGGTACTTAGTTAATACGTACCGTGCTGGTAGGCTGGTAAGTTTCAGGGGAAGCTCTTGGCTTGCATCTTACCAGGTGGAATGTTGACCAGGCCGAAGGCGAGGGTTGGAAGTGAGCTTCACCAGAAACCCTCATCCATGGAAAAACAGGCTCTGCTACCGGCAACTATCGAAACACAACAATGCTCTCATAATTCATTTTGAAAATACTAAGTACCTACTTGCAAGGCAAGGCAAAGATAAACACTTGATCGCTTACTAATAAAAAGTTACACTCGTTAAACATTAGTTTAAAGTGACATTCCCATACATACGCAACTAGTTGTAAAAGATGTGATTTTAGAACTATAACGTCTAATCTATCGCGCTTTACACTGCGAGTTCGTTAACTACTCCAACGTGTATTATATATTATTTAAATTAACTAGATTTTTTTACGTCAAATATTCTACAGTTAATTTAAGAGTTCATATAAACCAAGTTCCCACGCTACGGCAAATGTTTAAAATTCCGAACGTTAGGTTTTGAAACAAAAAGCTATTACTCGATGGTGTTTAAAAATAACCACGATAACAATTTACTTGACGCCGTCCACAGAGTTTAGTTATGTCTATAGGGAAATAATGTTTGTTTATTATTTCTTATGTTATTTAATAAGAATAAACGTAAGCTAACCTAATCAATACTGGATGGACCGCAAAGAAAAGGGTAGGTTACAAAATCATCTATAAATCTTCAAAACTACCTGACCTAACTTTATAGAAAGTCTTTATTTCATAAAGCTAGGTCAGTTAAGTACTTAAAAATAATGAAGATTGCGGTCCAGTGTAAACAAAACTTTACTTAAAAAAATTGCAGAAAAAGGACGAGTGAAGAGCATAGTGGCAGCTATGAAGCTTCCTAACCAAAGCACTGAGTACTTAGTATAAGATTTTGAATAACAATACACTTAGCTACTTGGTGGTGTACAGAAGTTTGATATCCATCCACTGCTGCACTGGCGGGCCCGCTTTACCTTTACTTTCACAAGTACCTACAGGATCTTGGAGTCAGAATATAACAGCAAATCACCAAATATCCACGAATTTCTCACTTTTTATAAAATTTTATGAGCCGCGAAAACACAGTTTGAGATCTCAACAGGATAGAAAAAAAGTCTGTGGCAGGATCTCGCGTCATTGACCGCGAGTGGCGCGCAATTTGAAATTCGAACTGTTCTTTTTTTTTTCAATTATGGCTTCGTACGGTTTGGCACTATCAGACAGCCAGGGATTACAGGAATTTAATTACAATTTTTATTTTTATCAAGTTAACAGAAATTCCAAAGCGCCAACAAGTTAAATACTTTTTTTTAGTTTCTTTCAGTAACTAGTTCTTAATTTAGCGTTATCAATTTAAGCGAAGTGGCAATGGGCAGGGCACATAGTACGCAGAACTGACGGCCGATGGGGCAGAAAGGTTCTGGAATGGAGGCCGCGTACCGGAAAACGCAGCGTGGGACGTCCACCTACAAGGTGGACCGACGACATCGTAAAGGTAGCAGGGAAGCGCTGGACGCAGGCCGCTACCAATCGATCAACATGGAAAGCATTGGGGGAGGCCTATGTTCAGCAGTGGACGTCCTGTGGCTGAAATGATGATGATGATGATGATGAATTTAAGCGTAAATCAAATAGTGGGAAGTGGCGTAATCAAGGTCTATTATTTTACTACGGACCCCTAAAATGCAGTACTTTAACAAAATCTAGCAGTCGTTTTTCACGCAAAGATCAGCATAAATAAAATGTCTCGCAAAGGCTAACCAGATAAAAGTAATAAAAATATTTGAACGGCAAACATTGGCTCGTCCTCATTTACCCACGTGCAGACAGAATGATGTAGCATGGAAGCAGGGTCGGGTGATTTGGCTTAAGATAAAAAAGTAGAACTTGTCTTATTGCTTTCGGTTTAGTTTGCAGGTGAACGTGTTAATTTACTTCCTTGGCTTAATTGGTGGCATAGTAACAACAAAATCTTCGTTTCTAACTAGCTGACAAGGCGAACTTCGTACCTACTGCCTAACAGATTATAGCTAAAATACCTAAGTGTCATTGAGATGATACTGCGTCACGGACTACCCACAGTTTG
The DNA here is from genome assembly GCF_963855985.1 of Ostrinia nubilalis. NCBI lineage: Eukaryota > Metazoa > Arthropoda > Insecta > Lepidoptera > Crambidae > Ostrinia > Ostrinia nubilalis. The sequence continues at coordinate 1,202,092 of NC_087111.1, read as the reverse complement.
TAAGATGCACTAAAACATTACCCTAATTCTTGGGTAGTCGGGTAAAAGGTCAATTGACCTACTTTTTAAGCCGTGAAAATGCACCAATACCATATATTGGAATTTGTATACGGTCTACAGTCATTCTATGTTATGACGTCACATTTTGCTAACTCAACTGATTCACTATTAATTATTTCAAGCAGCTAGAAATCGAATTATGCGGTAAACTGAAAATCAACTCAATTTTCAGGGCTAGAATAAAGTGTGTTTAATGGTACTGTTGATTTTATTTATGTCAACTACCCAATTCATATTAATGTATTTTTTGTCCAATTCAAATAGCTTAATGGTTTGTAGTTATTTCGAATAGGTAAATGGATATAAAAAGATAAATTCATCATGTGATTATGGACACAGACAAGTTTCTAATCAAGTAATTTTAAAATTACTTTTATTTTTGTAAAGCGAATTTTTTTGAGCCTGTTTGACACAAACTCCTGGAATTCCCGTAATCGACGTAGCGGCATCTCTGTTTAAAACTAATTGACATACGTTACATTATTTCCACCAATCACAGTAATCGTCCCGTAATGATGTACTGACTGGTGAGTTGGTAAAACATAGAAGAAGAAGGTCTTAGGTTTACAAGATGTAGAGCGACATAATATGAAAGAAAATGTTAAATGGTCCTGGGGAAAAACATTTGGGAAAAAATATTCTGACTGATATTTGCGCTGTCCATATCTCGAAAAAAATTATATTAAAAATGAATATTGCTAAGTGCAAAATTCGAGAAACGTCTCGACAAACTCGGTAATTTTCTTTTCAAGTGTTCTTTACGGCCCACGGAAGGTGGTCCATAAAATGGAGAAAAAAAATATAAGAATAAATTTTTGTGTGCCGGAACGAGATACGAAGCCGCAGACAAAAGCTGGTTTCTATAATAAATTCGTTCACTGACACAGAGCACGCAATTTATCATCATTATGCTTTTGACTATCAGAACATCACAGCTTTGGGTTTTTGTTTGCCTATTGAAAATGTGCTTCAACACATCGTCATAATTTTCATATTTATTGTATGAAAATGTTACTAATTCTATCTCGAAATTTTAAATTTCTGAAAGATCAATAATAAAATTGTTACAGAAAAAGATTCCGGCATAACACATATTAAATTGTTAAGTAGGTAGGTATGTAACTTAATTTTAAGTGAATTTAGTAGCAATTCTTAAAGGTAAGGAAGAAAATCTCGCTCGGTCGGCTCTCTTATAGTTACAAGAAGGAAATAGGTAGATATTTTATTTACCTTTTTAAATCATCTGCACATTTTGAGAATGTTAACGAACGTCATTATGTGTAATTTTTGTGCAAATATTGCGCTACATTTATGGAAAGTGTTAAACAAAACTAATATTTTGGTTGCACGAGACCATCTCATGGATCTGTGTACATTTTACTTTGTCGTCTGAACACGTAGTAGACATGGCTCGACGTAGGTAACAAACACTGGGTAGTGGACATCCTAGCTATAGGTAGATAGTTTCTTCCACGAAGACGCGCCCCACCATTCTTCCGCTAATGTTTATTTGATTCCCGAGAAGTCGTTGAAGAAGAATTACTTAATGAATGCCAAAAAAGATGGGATACGTCAGTCAAAGGACGTCACTTATATAAATTCTTCCCGAATGTACGCGAACGTCTAACTAGGCGATGGTTAGAAATCGACCATTGCTCGTCGCAGTTCCTCACGGGACATGGCAACTTTAAACATAAACTTCACGAATTCAAACTAGTTCCGTCTCCTTTTTGCGAGTGTTCCACTGATGATGTCAGTCATGAGCAGTCTGCCCATCATATTTATTTATTTATTTAAGGACAACCAACAAAACATACACCATACATTCACAGTTTCCTTATAAATAAATTAAGCTAAGGTGTTGCCTTAATTAAAGGTTGCCACGACATGCACCGAATGTTGGATAACAATAACGTTTAGTCCAGTCAATGAATGCTTTAACGACGGTGTAGAGAGAAATCCGTGGAACACAATTTCTGGCCTCGGGACTTTATTTAGACTACTTAGGAGGTGAACATAGCAAAAGTCCCCGCCCTTAGCCCCTGAGCCGGGGGAGAGAGGGGGGTTTAAAGGTACTACTTTTCTGTTTTTCGCTTAATCCTCGGAAACTATGCGTCCTAGTCTCATGACTACTATGAACCAAAAAAAGCTTATTCAATTTGCTACAGGTGAGACAGTCAAGTTTTTCTACATCTTGTATAGTTTTCGCGGCATCTGCTCGAGAAGGTCTGTAATATTGGAAATTTTATTTTTGTCTTACATGTTCCCATCAGGAGAAAATCGACAAAATCAACATTGAGCTAATATTCTAGACATGCGGGAGCATGTTAAGCCCAGTTCCAGGGAGGGGACTGCACCGTGCGTATATTTAGACGAACCACTTGGAGCCACTTTTGACTCCTCATCACTCAAAAACTACTGTGCATTAACACTTCAAATTTGGCTCATGTGTTGAGACTTGCAAGATAAACATCAGCTTCAAATTTCATAAATATACCTCAAACGGTTATTTAGGTATTGACGTTCAAAAATCGACATTTAGGACACTAAAATCTATCTATCACCTGTGAAATGTTAAAATTTACTGGTTTTTTATTTGTTCTTTTGTATTTACACAACTACCTATCTGGATGCCAAATTTGAACCTTCAAGGTCATCTGGAAGTGGTTAGAATTTGGTCTATAGGTCAGACATATAGATTTTTGAACGTCAATACCTAAAGAACCGTTTGAGGTATATTTATGAAATTTGAAGCTGATGTTTATCTTGCAAGTCTCAACACATGAGCCAAATTTGAAGTGTTAATGCACAGGAGTTTTTGAGTGATGAGGAGTCAAAAGTGGCTCCAAGTAGTTCGTCTAAATATACGCACGGTGCAGCCCCCTCCCTGGAACTGGGCTTACCATGCTCCCGCGTGTCTATAATATTAGCTCAATGTTGATTTAGTCGATTTTCTCCTGATGGGAACATGTAAGACAAAAATAAAATTTCCAATATTACAGACCTTCTCGAGCAGATGCCGCGAAAACTATACAAGATATAGAAAAACTTGACTCTCTCACCTGTAGCAAATTGAATAAGCTTTTTTTTGGTTCATAGTAGTCATGTCACTAGGACGCATAGTTTCCGAGGATTAAGCGAAAAACCGAAAAGTGGTACCTTTAAACCCCCCTCTCCCCGCCGGCTCAAGGGCTAAGGGCGGGGACTTTTGCTATGTTCACCTCCTAACTAACCTTAATAAAGTCCCGAAGTCAGAAATTGTGTTCCACGGTTTTCCATCTATAATGCTTTATTGACTGGACTAGTTGCCAAAGTGACAGAATGCAAAACAATAAATTATTAGCTAACCGTCGGCTCAAAAACTGAACTCCGACAAACGTTACTTCGACATTACGTTACTCCGACACTACTGAATATCGACATGACTTTACTTCGACACTACACTACTTAGACAAAGGCGAATATCCTTTGTCGGAGTAGTGTAGTGTCGAAGTAAAGTCATGTCGATATTCAGAAATGTCGGAGTAACGTAATGTCGAAGTAAAGTTTGTCGGAGTTTACTTAGGTAGCCCTAACCGTCGGAGTATACAATTCAGAAATTTGTTTTTTGAATTTACGTAGCGAAGATGACATATCAACGCTGGCTCCGGATGAACGTGACAGGTTGCTAAATTGTGACTGAATCCTGTTGAGAAATGACCCAGATTTGTCCTAAAACCATTTGCTTTAAACGGCAGATACCTGGACAACCGAGCTAGTTTGAAGGGAACATTGAATTTAATCTGTTTAACGAGATCAGGACAATCTATGTAACCATTTATTATTTTATATAGGAACTAGCTTTCCGCCCGCGGCTTCGCCCGCGTGGAATTTTGTCTGTCACAGAAAAACTTTATCGCGCGCGTCCCTGTTTCAAAAACCGGGATAAAAACTATCCTATGTTCTTTCCCGGGACTCAAACTATCTCTATGCCAAATTTCATCAAAATCGGTTGCGAGGTTTAAGCGGGAAAGCGTAACAGACAGACAGACAGACAGAGTTACTTTCGCATTTATAATATTAATAATATATAATATATAATATACTAGTTGGGATAGACTATCCAATATTTTCCTGCGGTCTTCCAAGCTATTCAGTTTAAAATAATTTAGGCGTGTATAGTAGCTAGGGAGCTGTTTAGCTAATTTATGTTGATATGACAAATACCAAAGAAATCTCTTTTGTATTGATTCAACTCTGCGTTTATGTATTTCATAAAAAGGAGTCCAAACGACACTACCATACTCTAATCCCGACCGAACCAGTGAGTTGAAAACAGAAATTTTGCTAGATGCCTTTCTGAAATCCCGACAGTTTCTAAATATGAAACCCAGCAACCTAAAGCCTCTTGTGACTATTTTATCGATATACACGTGAAAACGCAGTTTATTATCAATGTAGACTCATGACATCAACTTCTCGTATCACTTGGTTGTCTAGGTATATTATATGAATTAAAATATTGTTTCTTATTACGCGAAAATTGTACAAAGTTGCATTTATCAGCATTTAATTTTATTTTATTAATATTACACCACCGCGCGAAGCGATTCAGGTCATCCTGGAGGAGGCGCCAGTCATTAACGTTCTCCAAGCGAACTGTAGTTTTGAGATCGTCAGCATATAAATGTATTTGTGAGTTATGAAAGCATGAGTGAACGTCATTGATGAAAATGTTAAAAAATAAGGGACCTAAGTGGGAACCCTGGGGCACTCCTGATGATGCCAAAAACCTATCAGATGCGAATCCGTCGATCACAACTCTCGACAACCTGCCAACGAGGTAATATGCACACCAGTTCAGCAAGTTTCCTGTGATACCAAAGTGATAAAGCTTGTTAACAAGGATTTGATGGTCCACCTTGTCAAACGCCTTGCTGAAATCCGTGTATATAACGTCAACAGGAGTGCCACGATCCACTGATTCAACCAACTCAGACATGAAACAGACTAAATTTGTTGAGGTTGATCTGGCTTTCATGAATCCATGTTGCTCAGGTATGAGAGCGTTTTTTACGTGCCAATATAAAATGGGATGAATCAAAACCTCAAAAACCTTTCCAAATACAGGCAAAATAGAAACAGGACGATAGTTTTTTACTGCTGACTTGTCACCCGATTTGTGTATAGGAATAACTAGCGCCTCCTTCCATGCAGATGGGAATTGGCCTGTTGAAACAGAAAAGTTAAAAATTATGCTTAGAGGTTCAGCTAAATATTCACTACAATGAGTAACAAATACAGGGGGTATACCATCATATCTTGTGGGAGTGTGATCTTTGGAAACATGAACGTGATATAATGCTTAATTCAATACAACATACATCTGTTTCCGCAATTTATTACACCGATCTTGTCGCGACAAGGAAAAATTTCCGTGCTTTTAAGCGATTTTGTGAAAAATATTATTGGCAGGTAGTTGCTAATTGCTCATAAGATAGGCCCCCTTAATTTAATTTATTGTCCGTGGTGCATAATCTTTTCTTAAAGGTTTTAAACCTTTGTTTGTCACCTGTCATCCGCTTTGCAATGGAGGGAAGTCGAACCTTAATTTCGAACTCCTCCTATGTTCTTCTGATTAATTTCGTTGCGGGTCCAATGACAGTTTAACTTTCCCCCGGGACAAACTTGACCTTCATTGGTTGGGTTTTTGTGGCGGTCATGCTGTAGATCCTGGCTACACAGGAGTTGCAGTGGTGGGAACGAGAGGTGGGAATAGTCCCGTTCCGCTAATGTTTGAGTATTATCAGTACACGCTAAATTATCCATGAGTGCACAAGCACACTACAATAATAATGACACTCGGATCCAACTCCCCGCACCCCTCGCTTCCCTTGACCAAAATTTGGTGGGGCGCGTCTTCATGGATGAAACGATCTATACCAGAGCGTCGACATGATGTAAAGGCGGCGGTGCTCAGTTAGCTCCATCGGGTGTTACTTTTTTTACGAGCTGTCAAAACGCTACTTCCATTTTGGTATAACGCTGAGGACTATGCCAGGGTGCCAAATCTACTGAAATGAAAACTAATTGATTTTAAAACTACACAAATCTAAAAACTATTGTTGATTAGGTTCCAACTTCCAAATGAATCACGTTAGTTCAATCGTGACGTAGTACCAATACGTTTCTCTGGTGAATCACTGAATTTGAGATTACATCCCATCCTTTATCTAGATCTGTCTGTGCTGAATCTGATAACATGCAGTCTATTTCGAGGTGTTGACTCAATGTCTAGCACGAATTTACAATAGCTTTCTTTTAAGACAATCAGTAACTTAGATAGTATCAAGAGATTATAAAGTATCTCATGTGAAACTGTAGGTGATACGAGATAAAATAATACTGAGTCAATAAGGCGGCAATAGATGTAACGGTGTCGGTTTAACAGGATTCATGTTGGATTCCCGCTGCCTGCTGGACTGTCAGTAGGGATGACCCCACCCCTAACATAACATTGGACTTAACTGGGGTTAACGGGATTTTAATTTATAGCAGCAATTAGGTGAACAAAACAATGTAACCTAGAAAGATACAGGAGATACAGTCAAGTAGTTAAAAAAAAAAAATATTAGCAAGGTATCTGCGGAGTACTTCATCATCATCATTTCAGCCACAGAACGTCCACTGCTGAACATAGGCCTCCTTCAGTGTAGACATCCACTAATAACGGATTTTACGAAACTCTACCCCTAAGGGTAAAATGGGGTCCACGCAAAAACAGTTTTTGTTTTTTAGTTTTTGAAATCTAACTCAGAACCTTCGATCATTAGGTAGGTACCTACATTACTTTCACAAACTCTAACTTCTATACTTTCACATTAATTCAACAAATAAGTCTGGCGAGGTCTAAGCTTAAAAATAAATGCAGACGAAAATATTTACAAAAGCTACCTTGACCGAAATACTGTTTTTAGCTAGCCATAAAAACAAGTCACTAAAATACTCCCTTATCGTTTCAATGCCATATGTGACAAATAAATCGAATAAAATTCCGTTGTATGTACGCTAACGGCAACTAAAATCTGTTGTCAAACAAGACTAATCTTTATACTAAGAGTTAAAACAAATTACGTGGTTAAATTTTCCTTCGAACCACGCGCTGCCCATGCAGTTGCATACGTGCGTCAATTTTCACGTGATTGTACGAGCATTTAATTTACTTAATACTTAAAACTAGTTGAAAGAAGTTTTGAAGATTAGGTTTTCGGTAAGGAAAAGAATTGTTACACCTACCTACATGGCTACTGCTTAACTTCTAGAAGCATTATGAACTACGTGCGTCAATTTTTGCGAGATTATGCGAGCATATTAATTTGCTTGATAGTTAAAATAAAAGGCAGTTTTTAGAGGATTAATTAAACGCTAACGAGAAATTAGTTAAATACGTGATAATTAAAATTGAAATCAATTCAATGTTCTACTAGTTATTTTTGAGATATCAATATAGGTGTGACGTGGAATGAAGGAAATTCCGGAAAAATATTTTTAACCGACTTCAAAAAAAGGAGGAGGTTCTCAATTCGTCGAAATATTTTATTTTTTATGTATGTTCCCCGATTACTCGAAGACGCTTAGACTGATTTCAAAACTTTTTTTTTGTTTGAAAGGGTATGCCCCACAGGATTCTAGGGAAATCGAGGGAAAACCTCAAATTTTATAGGCACGTAACTAATACGTTTTTCATAATTATTCTAAAGTTATTCAAGTATATGCGTCTGGTAGTTATGATCTAATGTTGAAGAGGTGATGATGGAAGGTTAACGCTTAGGAGTTGGAAAATAATTCTTTAAATATTTTAGGTACGTATGTAGGTACAAACAGTTGTATTACTTCAGGTTTTTTAGGTGAGCTGATGATGAAAGGTCAAACTTCGTAAGTTGGGAGTTAGATGATACTTTTTAGTTGCCCATATTTAAAGTAGGTAGCCTGTATTTTGTAGGGAAGATTATTTACACTTAAAATGGAAAACTACTGTATCAATTTCATTAAACATAGGTACTGTCCATCTTCAGTGAGAATAACAAGGCCTAATCAACTAAAAAGCATAATATTAATTAATTTTAACAAAAAAAAACCGACTCCAAAAAACCTGCACTAAAAAGTAGAAAATAATTACATTATTCATTTATTAGGACAAATGTATACCATGATTGATATTCCCGGAGTCGGTGAAAATAAATTTAGAATATTTCTAGAGCTTGGCACTGAGCGAGCAGGCTGCCGGTGCCAGCCTAACAACAAGTATAAATTAATTAAGACGTAAGTTACTTTACTTTTTTTCTAGTTTAGCAACTCGCTAACGTCGGGGAGTCCCAGCTAGTTTTCGTCCAACAAAATTGATTGAACAAATAAGTACCTATATTACCACTTTAACCCTTAACCACTGACGTGTCATTTTGTTACACTAACACTGACGTACGTACGGCATACGTACGTAACTTTGAAGACCTCCTGATGTATCAATAGAGTGTAACTTTGGTGAAATTTGTATTTAAATTATTTACACATATTTATATTAAACAGAGATAGTAAAAAAACATAGTAACATTAATAGAATAGTATGATATTGGTGAATTCCTCCAGATATAATTAAAGTTAGACAGGCATTTTTTAAAAATCAACACAAAAATATTCGATAACACTAGGAACTTTTATTTTGGCCATATTAAAGATTAATAATAGTTTTAATCAGGAAAAAATCACAATAGCAGTAATTCACAAATTAAGTCACTTTTTAATACAGTTCATTTAGGAAGCCTATTTTCTATAGTCTTTCTTTGTTTGATGACCTGGTCACCAGTTTGCCGTGCTTCAAACTAGCTAGGAAATGTGAAAATATGGTAAACTCTTCAGAAGAAGTCAAATCCAAAGCCACGAACTAAAGCTCCTTCACCATCATGATGATTGTCCTCGAAAACCGCAACTAATATAAAAATTTTCATCCACTGGATTTTTTGCTAATTTGTTCGTCATTTGTAATAATTTTTGGCGTAAATAAGGTTTTTTATATATACCAAGTAAATAAATTAGACTGCTAACAATTAACTAATTTTATGTATGGACCAACATACAAAAGCGATGTTGAAAAAGTTACACTAACACTGACGTTACGTACCACATACGTCGGGTGGTCTAGCTCTCCTACTTAGGGACGTGCTAGCCATCTATTTTTTCCCGTCGCACACACATCTCTGGCCACTAGGAAACTACCAAAAAGGACACGCAAAAATTCCCGCATAAAATGAAGTTTTGATAGAAAAACCGTTTGAGCGACGTACCACGTACGTACGTCAGTGGTTAAGGGTTAAGTACCTACCTACATGATTAATGCATGCCCTTTGGATAATAAATAATTGAGGTAAAGTACCTATACAAAGTCATTGATCAATTCGGCAAAATGGTCTCGGTTTACAAACAAAGAGGTTCAGAGATCAAAAAACGCATTATAGGTACCTAATATTATAAAAAAAACATAAGTGCCCTGCTAACTTAATGAGCTGCATAACACAGTTACAAAATAATAAATAATTTTTACTTATTATAACTTCAAATAATTTGATCGGACGTGTAACCCGATCGAGCTAACTGCGTACCTCGCTGGAATGCGACTCTTAGGCCTCAGCCTCGAACTTAGCGGGCAGCGGGGCGGCGGCGGCGGCGGCGCGGGAGCGGGGCGGGCAACGCAGACCCGTTCTCGAAACAAGCGGGCAGCTCGCGCGGCGCTTTAGCGGCGAAGTGTTGTGTTCGGGGTTGTGTTGTCGAGATATTTGTTTTTATTCGCAAACGAAATGTCTGAACAACGGCGACAATTTTATTTCGATTCAAATTTATTCCTAACGCTCGATTTATTGTGGGCAAAAGAAGGAGTGCGCTGCCCGCTCGTTGCCCGCTCCCTCGCCGCTGCCCGCTCGTTGCCCGCTGCCGCCCCGCTGCCGCGCCGCTGTTTTCGAGAACCGGTCTATTTGATTTTACGCATAAGATCCTGCCGCTCCCGCGCCGCCGCCGCCGCCGCCCCGCTGCCCGCTAAGTTCGAGGCTGAGGCCTTACTCGCACTCACCCCCACACCCCAAAGCGTCGATGTGACGTCATGGCTGCCAGGTGGGCAGTTAATTCGACCGGGTTGTAACCGTGCGAAACCGCTCATACTCAGTGAAAAATAAATAATTGTACCTGCCTTAAACTAGTTCTTTCATAATCTTTATTTAACCAATATAATGTGTCATCGCTTAATCAAGACATTTGTAGCCTTTATGTAGGCATACCTTATCTGCTCAGGCGGATGGTGTACAATTTAATGATTTGAGGAAGTATTTGGGATCGTTAGAAACCTACTTAGCATTTAAATTGGATTTTTATTTTATTTCAATTATTTTCACTCATTTGCGATAATTCTTAATGAATGATTTTGAATTTGAATTTATAGACTGGTATAGATGACCCACGCTGAACTGTCCCACCAAACTCAATGACAGGGGGGCGCTACCATCGTTCAACTATATGATTTCCAACATGGCAAAAATCGGAACCAGCGATCCGGTATTGACGGTGGCGCCCCGCTGTCAATGTCATGGATAGGACAGTTCAGTATTTTGGAACTATATATTACAACCAGCGTCAAATAGCTCGTGACACCTAAGATGGCCACGCTGACAAAACAACCTTATTCCAATTGTAACAAAGACGTGTTGCGAACTGTTTGGCTAGATCGTTTTATCCACAAAAACGCGCCTCACCAATTTTTGGTCTCGGTCGCGCGGGGTGCGGGGAGTTTGATCCGAGCAATCCGAGCGGCATTATTGTAGTGTGCGTGTGCACTCATCGATAATTTAGCGTGTACCGATAACACTCAAACATTAGCGGAAGAATGCTGGGGCGCGTCTTCGTGGATGGCACTATCTATACTCGTATAATCGCTGTTCATTAACGATATTATCGTTCGTTCGTTTCAGCCAAATGACGTCTACTGCTGGACAAAGGCCTCCTCCAAGGTTTTCCACAATGCACGGTCCTGCGCTGCCCGCATCCAGGCAATGAGGAGATCCGCAGGAGAACCAAAGTGACCGACATAGCTCACAGAATTGCTAAAATCAAGTGGCAGTGGGCGGGGCACATAGCTCGTAGAGACGATGGCCGTTGGGGCAGAAAAGTTCTCAAGTGGCGACCACGGGCTGGAAGACGTAGCGTGGGCAGGCCTCCTACTAGGTGGACCGACGATCTGGTAAAGGTCGCGGGAAGAGAACGATAATATCCTTATCATAAAATCCGTTTAATTCAAGCCTGCAATAGGTATTATGTAAGACATACAAAAATAGGACTATTAATAAACCTATTAAGTAACTAATTAAAACAGTAATTAACAATTAATTTATCAGTTTTTTGCGGTCGGTAAATTAGTTATTTTCAGATATACGTGTATATTATACACGTATAACAATCTTATAACAATAAGTTGTTAAGGATTAATATTTCGCGGAACGATATTAGGTCTGCTAAAGTTTTAAAAAAATTAATAACTGCTTTACTACTCAAAATAAAAAAATCAGCATTAGACAACTTACATAATTAAATTACATTTATAGGAGTCATGTAGTGAGTCAGCCTATGAAATACATTGCTGTCTTAAATTATGTATTAAAATATTCAAATGACACCATTTACATTAATAAGATGGTATTCTCTTTTGAATTAGAAAAAAAGAATCCTAAACAATAAATTGTGTTCCTTTATGCAAATACAGCAATTAACTTTATATTCTGCTTAGAATAAGTAAAATAGTCGTATTTCACAATCTAAATATATAAAAGGAGAAACTGACTGACTGACTGACAGATCAACGCACAGCCTAAACGGCTAAACGTAGGCACTTGAAATTTAGCAGGGACGTAGCTTAGGTACCGTAGAGGTGCACTAAGAAAGGAATTCCCGAAATTCCCACGGGAACGAGAATTAGCGGGAAAAAACATTTATATGAAAAAATATAAACCGCTTAAGATAGATGAAGGGGGTAAAACGGGATCCACGCGTACGAAGTCGCGGGCGGCCGCTAGTAATTAATATCAGGCATTGTAAAATATTCATAATTATTATTTTAATTAGAAATAAACCCGCAAACAGTATAGATGACCCACGCTGAACTGTCCCACCAAACTCAATGACAGGGGGCGCTACCATCGTTCAAATACATGGTTTCAAACATGGCAAAAATCGGAACCAGCGATCCGGTATTGACGGTGGCGCCCCGCTGTCAATGTCATGGATAGGACAGTTCAGTATTTTGGAACTATAAAATATTGTTTCAGAAACCTCGTGTTACACATTAGCGCCTCTAGCGGTGAATTTACGCACTAGCTTACACTGTGTGAGAGTGAGAGACTTACAATTAAAATAAAATGCAAAAATATCATAAAAATCATTTATTGCTTGTAATATCGATTTACTTACAAGTGAGTACAAAATAATATCTTTAGCTCTAACAATATACATTTTGATACACAGTCAACGATTTCATATTTGGTGCGCTTTATGGCCTATACGGGACGAAGAGTAGTAAAAAAGCCTACTTCAGAAAAAAAAGTTTCTATCGTGATATTACGTAGGGAAGCTATTTGCAAGATTGTATTATTTCTTATTTATGTAGACAGGATATAACCCAGATCAAAGAATAACAATTTAATAAACCTTCAAATGATCATTTTGGTCCATATTTTTTATCACCACAGAAATTACACGTTAAATTATATTTTTCCCTTAAAAAATCGACCGCAACTGCTCTCACTGCGCATTGCGTCCAGAAAGCTAAAGGTCGCGGGTTCAACTTCCATCAAGGACAGTATTTTTTCTGGATGTATTCAGCTTTATAAACGCAGAAATCCTAATAACTTTCGTAATGATTATCGTCCCGCGAAATTTTCCAAAAAATTAACAATATTTAACGCTAGCCAAAATACACTTCGTATTTTTACAAAACATATTTTTATAATTTTTATTCTCTCGCAACTTCGTCGTTAAAAATACATTTCCATACAACCACCTAATTTTGTGCACGAATAATATTTTCTTTCAGTCAAATAAAATAATAATATTTGTTCAATCATCTTGTAAAAAAAGATCATCTAATAATTAAAATACTGAAACAAAAATAGACCTAGAACAAAAGTATATACATTTCATATTATGGTATTTATTTTCAGAGCAACAGAATTTAGTTTAAAAAATCCTATTGTCAGACTTAATATAGTCCTAATGGTATCTCAATCGAACCAAAGGAGAAAAAAAGAGAAATAATTATCACGGATACGTACGTACTAATAACTAAATACGTACCATTGAATGACATGAAATAAAAATTATACACATAACTTCATTTTGGACTGGAAAGCACGTATTTTCTCACTAAGCAAAACAATTAAAACTACGTATTGAATTAAAAATACACAATTTCTTTCACCATCATTGCACCATGAGTACGAGTTACATTTAACTTTTTAATAATAAAATTACATTTATGGTAACTTATTTTCACTAAGATAAATATTTAAAAATATCGCATATCGTAATAACTTTGGGTGAATGGCATCCAGTGAAATATCACAATGCTTCATATACATACAATATCATTATGCTAGTTTAGTGTCATTTTTAATGTTACAACTATTATTTGATTCAAACATTAATGCCTCTGGCTTCCCATACTCTACAAAATATGGTCTATGGTTATTTTTTACGTATAATTACGTCAGGAAGACACTAGATATCACTTTTATTGTTTATTTTATATCTATAGCGCTTTTTTCAGTTTTGTTTCATAAAATAAAAGGTATTATTCAGAAGATTTGGTATTTTTTTAAATTTTCAACCGCTTTTTCTATTGGTACACTTTTTTCTATTGGTACACTTTTTCTCACTATTGTGAACATTGGTAAGTACAATACGTAAATGGTGGGTACATAATATGGCATTTTGCCTAAGCTAATAAGTAATAAGGATATTTTAGAAAAGGGGAAATAGACAACAAACAATAAAATCTGTTAGTTGCTTCATTACATCAACAATAAAATAATTTAGTTCCTGTAATAAATATTTTGTGATGAATCAATTTATTACAGACCTTCAGAAGAATGTAATTGAATTGTTTTGTCATTAGAGGTAAGCAGCACCGCTCATTATTTATAATGTGATTTTCAAGTATTTGTAAATTAATGATACGCGCGATAAGTCTATGTTCTACCATTTACAGCATTTGAGCGTGCACATCCCAACTAATATTATAAACTAGCTTTCCGCCCGCGGCTTCGCCCGCGTGGAATTTTGTCTGTCACAGAAAAACTTTATCGCGCGCGTCCCTGTTTCAAAAACCGGGATAAAAACTATCCTATGTTCTTTCCCGGGACTCAAACTATCTCTATGCCAAATTTCATCAAAATCGGTTGCGAGGTTTAAGCGGGAAAGCGTAACAGACAGACAGACAGACAGACAGACAGACAGACAGACAGACAGACAGACAGAGTTACTTTCGCATTTATAATATTAGTTGGGATGCGAAAGTAACTCTGTCTGTCTGTCTGTCTGTCTGTCTGTCTGTCTGTTACGCTTTCCCGCTTAAACCTCGCAACCGATTTTGATGAAATTTGGCATAGAGATAGTTTGAGTCCCGGGAAAGAACATAGGATAGTTTTTATCCCGGTTTTTGAAACAGGGACGCGCGCGATAAAGTTTTTCTGTGACAGACAAAATTCCACGCGGGCGAAGCCGCGGGCGGAAAGCTAGTATGTTTTATAATACTCTTTTTGCTCACGTCATTGCTTTTCATCACTCTTTTAGGATATTTTAATGTACACACCATACTGTAATAGCCACAGATCACAGAAACTAAAGGGAGATGTGACAAGGGGGCGTGGCCGGTGTCGCAGCAATATGCCCAAAAACAGAACACATTGCTCGTGACAGCAATGATGACAGCAGCGACGTCATAATGTTAACAGTTTACATTGCTTGCGTAGTACTAAATATTACTGGAACGTTGAGTACTGATACCGCAGTGGATAATGAGCACATATTTTGATTACTTTTTGTGTGTGAGTTGGCATCTCTCTATATCTCTATGGTTATAATCAACTTACCACACTTGTATTGACTACACGCACAAAATCGATGGGATTAAATATTTGTAGTAATATTTTTTTTTAATGATTTAAGTTTGGATTTGTATACAAGTGACACGTTTTTTAATTCCCTTTCGAATTTATGCTTTCTCCCATAGACAATAATTTGGCGCCTATATTTCGCCTTGTATCTATCAAGTTCACAAATGGCTCCCAAGGGGTCGAATTTAATAAATAAATGGAAACATTTTAAACTTACATTGCCTACGTGTTATTCTGCGCGTTTTTCTTCTTAGGCGGGGGCGTGGGGGGTTTATCAGAACCAGTATTTCTTCTCATAGCCAGGGAATTGTATAGAAAGGACCCCCGAGGGGTCCATACTGTGTCGTAGTTGTTTCTCGGGGGTAAGACAGCTGTGTTGTTGTTAGTTTCGTCTAATTCCATGCTGCGGTGGGAGAGCTTTTCTGGTAGTGGTGGAGGCTCCTCGTCGTCTTGATTTGAATCTGTTGTGCCTGTAAGATTGCCGTTTGATTATAAACTGTTATAAAAGACCGTCAAATTATAAAGCACTGGGCATTCTTCTTTTTACTGTTTATCAGAGTATGCACACTCTGTTATTTAAGCAGATGTCGACTTTGGATTTTACACGGCGCCATATAGACTCGATATAGGCAGAGCTTGTGAGAGCCAACGTACAAAAATATTTTATGCAGATGCGATGTATGATAGAGTGAGCTTGCCCAGAATATGCCTGTCCACTGGATCTTAAATATTTTCCTTACATACACAGACTTCCAGAAGAATACAACTTATGCGGAGGTAAAACCTGCAACCACTGGCATAACATTATGCGAATTACCAGGCAAGGCGGCTATCAAATGTATGTACTCTACTATTATGCAGGTTGTACATCAAGAGCTAACTTAATTTAGCTCAGCTCGCATAGCTGACACAAATTCTGCACTGCACATACTATCCGTTCGCTTTAAGTTTGCCGCTGGCGATATGACGTAACTCGAAGGAAAGCGTCTTTAACTATGACAAACTATATTCAAAACATTTTTTATTTATTATCTATATAAATAAAAATGAATTGATGTTCGTTAGTCTGATCAAAACTCGAGAACGGCTGGGCCGATTGAGCTGATTTTGGTTTTAAAATGTTTGTCGTAGTCCAGGGTAGGTCTAAACGGTGAGCAAATACGCGCGTGATATTGTTTTTCTGTGACAGACAAAATTCCACGCGGGCGAAGCCGCGGGCGGAAAGCTAGTTATTGATAAAAATTGTGTATTTGCGTAAAATAAGACACATAATTGCGTTTAATCACTAACGAATTGCGTTTAATCGCGGTTGAGGGAAGGGACGCGCATTCCACGGACCGGAAAACTTATCGCGAACGGGTAAAGCCTGGTCCGTGAGCACGTAGAATCCCGTCCAATGACCCCAAGCTGCCTATCCTTGTCGCTCGCACGTAATTATGTTGCTGTCGCGCTCGCACACTCACTGCGGGCGCGCGTCGCACAGTCGCGACAGCAACATAATTACGCGCGAGCGATAAGGATGGGTAGCTTGGGGTCATTGGACGGGATTCTACGTGCTCACGGACCAGGCTTTAGTAACTATGGAACTTTGCAACCGGTATCGAAAACCCTAACACTCACCCATGGAATCCCTATTGGAAGGCGGCGCGGAAGAGGTCAGCAGACTGGTGCGTTGCGACAGCCGTCTCTCTCGCTCCACGTCCGCTCGGAGAGGCCTCTCAGTGACCAGCTGTAAAGTTTATATTATTCAAGACATTTGTAAATCAATATTCGTCCCTTACATGACTAACTCTCCTATCTCAATTTTGCCACTTTCTCAAAACCACGGGTTGTCAGTTTTTCAAGTTATTGTTTAGATACGTTAGCTACACACGTGTCTATAAGTTGAGAACCAATGTACATACAGATACGTGAATTAGAGAAAATCGTAGACAATGGAAACAGGAAAAAATGTGTAGTCCTTACTCAAATCGCCAAAAGACTGAGATAAGATAGTTAGTCATGCGAGGGACGTATTGAAGTCTAATTGTTGATTTGACAACAAGGGTATTGTTTTACATTTTTATGTTTAGTATAAGATATAAGCGGTAGCGGAGCGGCAGAGTAAAATATGTCAGTCAAAACGTTCATTTGTGTTTAAATAATAAAACGACTCCTATAGTCGTAACTTTGATGAATATTCCATTACTAAGCTAATAATTGATTTTTAAAGCGTCATAGCAAAAACCTAAAACAAAGATTTTCATTAATGTTTCAGCGCGCATAAAAATATAGATTCGATTTGAGCGCGAAGCAGCCATAGCTTGATCAGCAAACGATTTCTTTTCCAACGATATCTGCTCTATTGTTCTCTTTCACTCACAGATTCAATTCGTCACATTATTTATAACTCAAAAACTATTAGACAGATTTTGATTATTTTTGGTTTGGACGTAGCTGACACCCTGGATTGATAACGTCATCAAATCAGATGGTTGTGATTTACACATTTTTTTTTTGTTTTTTTTCAGATTAATTCTAATTACAATTATTTGCAAGCGACTTTTACTTCCTCATTAACATGATAATTTGTAACTATATTCTTGAAATAAATGATATTATGCTTAATTAAATATTTAGAAATTTTAACGCCTATTCAATAAAGCCCCTTGTATTCAAGTCCATGCATCTCTCTCTGATCATATTGAACAATAGAGCCAGATATAGCGGATATATTGAATCGTTGAGCGCAGTAAGCCAGCCGCTATGAAATGTGTCCATACCCGCGCCCGCTACCGCTTCCGCGTCCGGCGACGTGCGAGCGTGCCGCCCTGCGTGAGACATGCGTTAACAACGTGCGGGTGCTGTGACGTCACGACACGTGCATGTTTCATGAAACGTGTGTGGTGACGTCACTTTAACGTGCTCGTTTCATAATGCATCATGGGAATTAATTGTAAAAAACAATCATTATCGCATGCAGTGGAATTGGACGTGATTGAAATCATTATGGTACGGGATCAATGTACAAAAAGTACCTATGTATAATCCCTTTGTGTTTGATTCTTGTTTTAAGACACACATCACACACCAAACCATACATACACATACTTTTCCTTAGGGATAAACAAGCACTTCACTGCAAGGAATATAATGAAATATCTCTAAAAATAGGATTGTCTATCTAACAAATGATTAATTACTTTGTCATCGCTTCAGGGTAGAATTTTCTCCGTTAGGTATAACTGTGTAACATCATACCTAATTTAATTAAACGCCAATAAACTCCAAGCAGTGAAGTATAAGTTAGTTCAGGAAAAAGATACAACACATTTTACTGAAGATTAAGTTAGTCCCATCAAAGTTAATCTACCATAGACTCACAAGGGAATTAGGTAATCAGAAAAAACAACTGTTCGAAAAACTACAAAACAAAAAGGCTACAGTCACCTGGGGTCACTGGGGGTTTTATTATAAGATTTTAAGCTTTCGCGATCCATTTCAACTAAAATAGTAAGACACGGGTCTTAACGCGACGTTTATTAATGAGTTACATTATGTACTCAGCAGCATAGCAGCCGAAACGTCAAGCCGTGAGTACATTAATGTAACTCATTAATAAACTTCGCGTTAAGACCCGTGTCTTACTATTTTAGTCACTTTTACTAGTTTTACATAAATTCAAAGTTACCCGAGATTCAGTTAAACTTTGAACAGTGAAAAAAGTTACCCTGGCAGTCAAAATAGACATGTTGACACCACCAATCAATTGACGTACTTTTTAAAACTGTCAAAACGAAACTCCCATAGATTTAGTATGGCACTACAAGCAAGTGACGTCACTATTTTTTCAACTCAATTAAACTACTTTTTTCAATTACAATGCGAACAAAATTCGTAATTTACAGGTAATTTAAAATTAATTAAGTTTTTAAGACCACAATTAAGGGTCTTTTTAAAACAGTTGTGGTTTTGAATTATTGGGGTATGGTGTCAAACTGTCTATTACCCAAGGGGTCTGTACGAAGATAGTATTTACATACCTCCAAAACAAATGTTAGTCACACCACCAAAAACTGATCTACGTTCTACTTACAGTACGTACCTCCTGCCTGAGCTCACGCAGAGGCGACGCGGAGGTTGTTTGTTCCTGGTTGTTGTTGTTTGTTGTTGTTGTTGTGACGTTGTTGTTGACGGCCGAAGGGGTTCCGTTGGGAGTTGATGACGTGTACCACTGGCTGCCGCTTGCGCCGACTTCGCTCTGCATGCGGTTAAGTGCGTGAGTGCCGGTGCGTAAGTGTATTTATATAAGTACAATTAACAGCAAAAGTGGGTGAATTTCGCACTTCAATATTGGATCAGAAATTCAATATCAGTAAAACTCATTTATTTTTGCAAATCGGCTTTTAAAAAGCACTTTTACACGTCCCAATATTAACCCTACCATTGCTTCGGGACAATAAATGGGCCAGTGCTGAGAAGAAGCAGCGCAAGAAACTCAGTCACTATTGTCAGCCTCCTTTTCAAGGGTTTACAGTCTTTAAAATATACGAATTATAGTCATAAGTAATACTTATCGTCAGTAGCTAATCTTAGGTACGTTTTACAATCACATACCTTAAAATCACTTCAACGCTGAATAGTTTTAACGCTAATATTGTTCAGTATTAAATTTTAATTTTGATCATCGACTTTTGCTGTTGATTGTACATGTGGAAATGTGACTTATTTATATGTTTGTAGATATCAAAATGCAATTTAATAAGTTTGCAACAATGTGGGATAGTATAGAACTGAGAAATAAGAAATTCAGACAATATTGACGAAACTAAAGATGTCTTCTATTTTTATGTGGTATTGCACAAAAACTGTACAGTTACTTATTGGGTATATCTCCATTTCATTCATTTTCTATACGGTGCATTCTGCCTATATAATTTATTTATTTATACAAACCAACAGCAATAAATTGAAAATGTTACAGTATTATTTCAAGTAATCAATTAACAAAATGCGGTAGCCACGATGCTGATTGTACTTGCTTTGTCACTTTTGATTTGGACGTAAATTATACAGGCCACGAAAATTATTTTATAGTTGTAATAGGTGCAATTTTGTAAATAAAATATGTAGTCTGATATGCGATACACTACATAAAAAAACGACTGTACATAAAAAAATATTCAACTAACCTTTCTCCCTTTTCGCTTGTCCCTTCTCTTTGGTGTGCTCTGTAGCGTGCCGAAGTTCAGGTAGCCTCCGCCGCTGCTGTTCCTACTATAAAAAATATTTCTTGTCAGTTATCTAATTTATTTATTTAATTTATCTAATTAAAATCGAAAATTATACGTAAACTAAGAACTTAAGGCTAGCTTTTATCTAGGTCGGTCTGTTTAAAAATTGTAGTAACATTTTAACTTTTTTTAATTTAGTTATCACATAAAAACCGAGAGGAATGTTACTTTCATCACTTTAAATATTTGAAACAAAAAAGCATAGGCTTTTTCTTTCTTTGTGATAGCCCAAAGATAGTCGGCTCAAAACTATTGACCGACCAGCGTAATAGCCAAAACGTTTACTACAGCCGATGCAAACAGCCTTAGAGGAACTAGTGTTTAAAATAATATTATTTTAAATAATAAATACCTTGCTAGTGGATTTATTGCACTATTAAAGCTGAAAAATTTCGACCTCGACGATCTGAAACAGAAGTAAATATATTTAAATTAACATTGAGACTAAAAAAAGGTCTCTACAAATGTCTGATAAACAAATAATGTCATTTATAACGATAACGTTGTGATTGAAAGTGTCGATACTTAGAAGTGCAGTCGTCAGAACGAAAAGAACCGTGGATTTTGATGTTTCTGCCTTTACTTATAAAACTAAACTGAGGAATAAATTGGTCTAAAGCCTGGTCCGTGAGCACGTAGAATTTTGTCACTCACTGCGGGCGCCCGTCGCACAGTCGCGACAGCAATATAATTACGCGCGAGCGATAAGGATGGGTAGCTTGGGGTCATTGGACAAAATTCTACGTGCTCACGGACCAGGCTTTAGCATCTTAACTTTTTTTTTTTGGTATTAAATTATGCTCTATTTTGTCATACTCACTCGTTAGTCCCCGTGGAGATGTCAGAGATGCGGTTATTGGTGGTATTGCCAGCGTCCGAGGGAAGACTGTCCCTCATCGTTCTCAGCTGAACCTCCGGGGTCTCGGGTTCGAAGTCCGCCATCTACGATGATGATGAATAAATAAGTTTTTAGAAATCAACGAAGTTTTAAGCTATTATTTTCAGTTCCTTAAAATTGCACCAGTTAAGAAAAGCTATTTCAAAAACTATATTATGAAGAACACCCCCGTTTTTTTTTTTTGGAATAAGAAATTATGGCCAAAACATTCTCAAGTTTTAAGTCAGTAAATAATATTATTTATACATAAAAAATGTATGCCTATTTTAAAAAACTGAGACGTGTATAAATGCCTCGCAAATGGCCTAGGAAGCCAAATCAAAATTATATACAAGAAACAAAACTGACCACAGCGCCTCTTTACTGCGAAGTTTTGAGTAGACATTAGTCGTCCGTATTGCGGAACTGTTTGCGGAATTAGAAACTCAAAACGTCTAATTTAAAAGAGCCCTATGAAGACAAAAGCCAGACAGAACAATGATGAACATACCTTCCGTCCATACCGCTGGTGCACGTGTTGTTGCACGCGCTTGAACTGCGACGACATGTGCGAGTGTAAGGCTTCCATGCTCGCCGGCACTCGCGCGCCGTGCACTTCCAGGCCTGTTGGAGTTAAGGCAGTTCATTGAGTAGGGAAGTTGACAATAGTAGGAGATAATACAGAAAAATAATCTTTATTTTAGACGTCAAACCCAAATAGGGTTTCAAATCATCAACAGAAAGTTGCTTTTAAAAAACGCATGCAGTGATAATGAATAATGAAATTCTATTAAAGTAGGTAATAAATAAAAATGGCTGAGCACTACCTCTGTCTTTCTCTTTCTATTAGTTCAATTGAAAATATGAAGTCAATTACCATTCGATTTGTTTTATAGGTCTATCGCAGCGAGACTTTAGATTCGTATGCTCTGTCACGTTATAATGTGTCAATATCACCTCTCCAATGCCACTCCCATTACTCAAGCACTGAGTGACTGAGTTAAGCTTAGGCACAGACCTATAAGATCATGAACGGATTCAAAATTCAAAATTTATTTATTGGAAACCAGAAAATTTGTACATGAAAAAGCATGTACGATAATGCGTCTTTACCGTCACCCATAGGAAACTGCTCGTGTATATTTCGGAGTGCCTGTTTGTAAATCTGTGACTCCAAACTATACACGAATTTTGCGTACTGATCGTGTATAGTTTGGAGGAGCTTAGTAAAAAAAGTCATCTCCAAACTATACTCGATTAGTTTCTACTACACCACTTACACTTGACTAGAGTGTGTTTAGTTGATATTGATTTAGTAAAATTCAGTAAAATATGGAACTATAAAATTAATTTATTAAAATTAATTTATAAATAATAATTAAAATTACATTTATTTGATATTATTACATAAAATATTATTATTTTACTGAATCTATAATAAATCTAGATTTTTAAAACTATTGTAAGTGGTTTTTGAAATTAAATTGATTAAGTAGATTTCAAATTAAATAACAATTTAATTAATATGAGAGAGAGTGAGAGAAGAAAGTTCAACGTGCATTAAATACAATATTATGCGATGTAAGAGGGCGCCACGTTGGGACGCCCAATTTATAAGAGGGCGCCACGTTGTGACGCCCAATTTATAGAAGGGGAACCTAACCTACAGAGAGAAATGACCAAAACCAATTGTATAGGGCTTTATCTCGTGTTTATTGCCAATCAACCTATGACTAAATTACACGAACAAAACAGACAACCTCTCAATTACGGAGCTAGTAGTCGGTAGAAACAAAATATCACAGTAAAGTTAGGATCGGCATGTACATATGAACAATACTTAATAAAGACAGTACTAATTGCATTGATTAATGAATCTTATGGCAAAGCGTCATTTTAACATTTGAAGCAAAAATGAGGATCGGTATATGCATTTGAGCCGGATCCAATAGTAAGCTATACAATTGTATTTACTTGATAAACTTTATTACAAAAGCGTGAGTAATTCAATTAGAACACAAAACAAGGATCGGTTTATGCATATGATCTAAACTTAATTGAAAACTAAACAATTGCGTCTAATTAATCAAGTTCATAACAAAAGCATGTGCAAAGCATAAAACTAGGATCGGCGTATGCATTAGGGCCATATTTAGTACAATAGCATTCACTTAATAAATTTATAGCAAGAAGCGTGAATAATTATCTAAGTCATAAAACCAGGATTGGATTATGCATTTGAGCTAAGCATGAATGTAAACAATGAGCAAATTCTAATTAGCGTAATTAACTTAGCTACTACAAGACAACAGTTACTATTTCTATTAACTATCTAGTAGGCACGGGAAGCGTGCATGGGACGATACAACGCGATGTCCAGTCAGTTCCGTGTTACGGAAGCAGACCTTACCATCGCGGTGTGTGCGAGTTCAATCCGGCGGGCGCATCGTGTTCCGTGGTACGGAAGCGCGGAGCGTCGCGGACGAACTGACTGCTAGGCCGGCTCGCACGCCTTTTATAGCCAGCCGATGAGCGCGTGTGACGTACGCGGCGGCGTGCGGGGTCTCGGGGCAGGGTAAACCGGCTGCGCGCGCGCGTAGATCTCGCTGTGACGTAGTGGCAGGCTCGGCGCTGGTCGCTCGAAGTAAATAAAAGGGCGCGCCGTGTTACAGCGAGACTTTAAATGCTAGGTTTGTATTGTCGGCCGTTTGGTGTAGTGGTTCGAAGTGGTAGCGGGTTCGATTCCCGCACAGTACAAACATTTGTGTGCATGAACATATTTGTTTGTATTGGACTGGGTGTTTTCTTTGTATGATAAGTATGTATTTACAAAAAAAAGTATTTAATTATGTTTATATCCGTTGTCTAGTACCCATAGTACAAGCTTTGCTTAGTTTGGGACTAGAAGCGCAGTGTAAAATGTCTAAGGATATTTATTTATTATTTATTTTATTTATTAACTTTTATCTCAAGAACAAAATCATTTTGACATATTTCCATACCTACAATTGGTGAAATATCAGCCCCAAAACAAATATCTTTTCTATGGCAGAATAAGAAACACAAAAAAATCCTTTATCAAAACAATGACACGTGTCGTAAGATGATTCAATGTTTAAAGTAGACACGCAGATATGAATTAATCTATCTATATAAATAAAAATGAATTGATGTTCGTTAGTCTGATTAAAACTCGAGAACGGCTGGGCCGATTGAGCTGATTTTGGTTTTAAAATGTTTGTCGTAGTCCAGGGTAGGTTTAAACGGTGAGCAAATACGCGCGCGATATTGTTTTTCTGTAACAGACAAAATTCCACGCGAGCGAAGCCGCGGGCGGAAAGCTAGTATGTAATAGAAAGAGAGGTCAATAAGTCAAAATGACTAGCATGCAACTACTCGCGTATAAATTGTAATCACGCACTTATTACAATACATACATGATTAGTCCGTATGCGTACTGGCGATGTATATTTTGGAGGAAGATAATTGACCTAAGTCACTACAAAGTATACGCGAGCAGTACGCAGCGTATGCGTACTGGTCGTGTATAGTTTGGAGGAGCTTAGTAAAAAAAGTCATATCCAAACTATACTCGATTAGTTTCACACCCTTGCGTTCTGGCTATGTATAGAATGGAAAGACGCTACGATAATAGCCATAACAGTTTCAGAAAACTGTGGTGCGACTACTAACGCCCACTTCCGTAGAAATATTCCATAAACATACTATTTTATTTATTTTTATTTATTATTACATTATTTAGCCGTTACATCTTTGATTTAAATAGTGTCTTAAATCCTCTTGAGGTTTGTCTAGACACTATTGTTCTCTATATTACTGATTGTAAAAGGAACTTGGAGAACTTCCACTGTTATATCTGGTCAGCAATCCGGTTCTTGAACTATGTCAGTCCACATGATCGGGATGTGAATTGTCTTGCCTCATACAATGTCCGTCAGGAAAGCACACTCTAGTCGTAGGTAATAACTTACCGAACTTCAGCAGTGGTATCTGGTCAGCGATGAGGTCTTTGAGCTGGGTCAGCAATTCAGCGTGCTCAGGATGCCTCGCTTCATATGAAGGCGTTAAGAACGCGCGCTCGTAGTTCACTATGCCGCCTTGCACGGCCGGGTCGAGTATGCCTGCGTGGAAAGATGAGTGATCAATGAGGGCTATCGTTTTTATACTTAACAGTTGGCACCCCTGGCGATTGACAGGACCTTACTCTACAGTGGCGCCATCTTGATGAGTGCAAAAGCGATAGTCCTCCTACCACTTTAGCGCTCACCAGTTGGTGCCACTGTTTTCGCTACTAGCAAGTGACAGGACCTTACTCTACAGTGGCGCTAACTGGTGAGCGCTAAAACGATAGTCCTCATTAAGAGAGAAAGAGATATCATAACTCCAATAATGTTGTAAAGAAATGGTGGTAAAGCAAACAATATTTCAGATCTATAGAGTGATCTGGGGCCTACATATTGTGAAGTGACTAGCGGTGCTCATTGCATTAGGACCTCACTAGACTTTGTCATAGACCACGATTCTTTTTCTTTCTGTACAACAAACCAAAGTTCATAAATGGACTCCTACTCATAACGTAATATTCAGCATTATAAACGTTATGAAGCGCTAATTTCTGGATCTTAAAACATGGCAATGAGATTCTATTTGATCGGGAAATGATAAGCACGCAATATCGCCAGAGGCAGGATCACTACTTACTGCAGTTATAGTTTTTGCAATTCACGAAGACCAGAGTAAGCTTTACATGTGTGGTGGCTCGCTACTGTTCGTTTTTCAAAAGATTTGATTGACATTACACATGGTTGTGCATGTACACACGGCCACACTGTTAACTATCCATTTCCGTTTTTGCTCTCGCTCTCATCAAATGGTGATTCTTTGCGATAGAACGAGATGACATGACTGGCAATGGGCAGTTAACACTGTTGCACATAGTACACGTATACACACAAGTAAAGCTCACTCGCTTTCGTGAGTTGCAAGAACTATACATTTGTTTTGACCATCTCAGAAAAAAATCCACATAAAATATATTGCAAGAGCCACACTCACCATTCAGCCGCATAGTAAGCGGCTGCAGCGGCGCATCCGGTGCGCGGGCGCTTAGTATCAGCGCTTTTAAAGCGCGGTTGGATTCCCGCAGCGCTTCCACCGCCGCTTCAACTGGAGACACCCAGTATGTACGCTGCTTCACCACGGGGAACCAGCGGAGGATGCCTGAGAAGTGCCAAGTTGTTATGTGCATTGTGACGTCATCAGGATGTTAGGTTGTCGGTTATTGCTTGCAGTGTGACGTCGCGCGCCAGCGTCAGATCATTTAGTACATATACGATAGGCGAATGGAGTACCGGCATAGTGCGAAATATTCTTTCATACATTCTCTATGAGTTTAGCTTTAGCCCACGTTTGACCTGATGACAGACAAACGAAATATTAAGGTTCACCTAAGGTTGACTGGAGGAAAATGCCGAAAGGCATTAAGTCCGCCTTATGTACAATGTGTTATGTGCATTTAAGTTTAAAATAAATAAATAAATATTTAAACGGCCGCCTTAGTGGCTCACGGACCGACGTCCACTGGCGACACCCAATACGTGCACCACTTTACTACGGGGTAAAACGTCTTATGTCATCAGTTATTGCGTGCAGTGTGACGTCACTTGTCAAAGACAGTACATTGAGTAACTCAACTACCTGCCGTGTTATTATAGTTCCAAAATACTGAACTGTCCTATCGATGACATTGACAGCGGGGCGCCACCGTCAATACCGAATCGCTGGTTCCGATTTTTGCCATGTTGGAAACCATAAAGTTGAACGATGGTAGCGCCCCCCTGTCATTGAGTTTGGCGGGACAGTTCAGCGTGGGTCATCTATACGTGTTTATCACACTAACGTCATGTCATTAGATCTCAAACTGTACGACCTTCTATAACTAGGGGCAAATGGAGGGTTTGGCCTACACGTAGTCACGTTAGACAAAATTAGATAATTAGGCGGCCACCTGACTTAGTGGTTTGATGCTCGCACAGATTTTGAAAACGTTTACAACTTACCAGGTAACTTATCACTAATTTCGAGTTCAGTCCTTTCTAGCCATCTCGTTGCGAACTCGTTTTGACTAGACAAGTCGTCAGACGATCCATTCAGTGACTCTTCTGTGAAAAAAAAAGAAAAACTATGTTATTCAAGGAAAAGCCTTCCAACTTCGTCAACATGTTTCAAAAGACATCAAGTTTTAGAAAGCAGAGGTCGTGCTTTTAAATGCAAAACAATAATAATTTTGCTATGGCAGAGTAACAGGGTGAGCTGCTGTCAAAGTGACATTAAAAGAATGTCAATGTCACACTAGAAACGTGAGAAAAAAGGACGCGCGCCGGATGACTTCCCGCGCTTTTGTGCTAAGTAGCTAGCTAAGTAATAAAATTGTATTTCAAAATAAGGCAATATAATCTGAAAGTTAAGTATCCAGTGTTTTATTTGTGAGAATAGATCTGCCGGTCACTAACAGTACATTGTGCTATCATGTAACCTGTTTTGAGACAAATATAGTATTTATATCTTTGTAGCGTTTCTTTTCTTATTTCAGCAGTCCTGTGTAAGTAAAGTGCTACTCACCCGGCCTATGGAAAGGTCTGGAGAACACGAACTTATCCACATTATTATGTTTATAATACATAAGTATCTGGTCGGCCACCGGCTTGCCGGACAGACGCTTCAGCTTGTCGCTCGTCACTGGCTCCACTGCGTTGATTTGGAGGTCTATAGGTGACTATGGTTAAGGAGATTGTTGATTACAATGTTAGTAGAAGTTAATGTAATGCCATAATAACGTATAGTTATTTCTAACTAGCTTTTGCCCGCGGCTTCGACCGCGTGAAATTTCGTTTGTCACATATCGTCATAAATTATAGCCTATATGTTATTCTGGGTTATAAACAATAATACTGTAAAGTTTCAACAACATCCGTTCAGTAGTTTTTGCGTGAAAGAGTAACAAACATCCAGACATCTAGACATCCAGACATCCAAACTTTCGCATTTATAATATTACTAGCTGACCCGGCGAACTTCGTACCGCCTTAGCGTAGAGATTTTCTTTATATTTTTTTCGGTAAAAACCTTGTACAGAGTAATAGAAAACTACAAAAAAAATCAGCCAAATCGGTCAAGCCGTTTTCATGTTATGTCGTGACAACGGAAATCGGGTTTCATTTTTATATATACAGGGTGTTAGGTAAATGGGTATATGAGCCGACACTAGCCCATGTTAACATGGTCATATAAATGGTATAGTGAAGTCAGAAATTTGATATCATCATTTTATTTTTTTTAATTTTCATATAAAATAAATTTTATAAAATTAAAATAATTAAAATGAAGATATCAATTTTCTGACTTCACCATACCATTTATATGACCATGTTAACATGGGCTAGTGTCGGCTCATATACCCATTTACCTAACACCCTGTATAGATACATAGTAGGATTAGTAGGATATAAGCAACGATTATTTTCATTTAATTTTAATGCTAGTTTGTTATCACTATTAACTGTTCAAGCCTGGTTTTTGAAAGCCATATTCCTTTGCTTGATTCCATCCACATGATCATAAACCTGAAATATCCCAATTCCTTGTAGAACAGGCGCAATCAGGTTGATTTGAAGAACCAAACTGTTAATTCTTCCTATAGTAATATTTTGTCATGTGACGGTATGGTTAATTATTCCATTTAAAGTTAGTATCATTATTTCATATAATAATATCTGGACGATATACCAACAATGATGATCTTTTAAAACCTATACATATTCCATTTTGCACCTAATTTATTCATCATCATCATCATTTCAGCCATAGGACGTCCACTGCTGAACATAAGCCTCCCCCAATGCTTTCCATGTTGGTCGATTGGTAGCGGCCTGCGTTCCCTGCTACCTTTACGATGTCGTCGGTCCACCTTGTGGGTCGACGTCGCACGCTGCGTTTTCCGGTACGCGGCCTCCATTCCAGAACCTTTCTGCCCCATCGGCCGTCGGTCTAATTTATGCCTAATTTATTCACTACCAAATAATCATGAATTCTCTCTTTGAAAGGATACACTGTCCATCCGAGTGCACGACGTCATCGCCGGGCGGGTCCAGCTTCATCAGCACGTCTGCATCAGGCCACTCGTCCAAACAACGCTCCTTGAACTCCGCCAGTTGCTCGTACTCGTTGCCGCGGTACACGAAGCCCTGAGGATGATATTGCATTTCTATATTAATAATTTCGTCAAGGGGTACGGTAGACTGGATCGAAACCTTATATGAATAACAAAGCATAAAAAAATATCGATTTTGAGTCGACAACATATATCCGCAAAATTCGGATAATGGAGAATTTCGTTATATTCCGATGGCACTGACAAACAATTCAAACAAACCGCTGTCGCCATCTTTAGTAGTTCACCATCACTATGCGATCAGCGCCAAAATCTTACTATAGTTCCAAAATACTGAACTGTCCTATGCATGACATTGACAGTGGGTCGCCACCGTCAATACCGGATCGCTGGTTCATAAATAAAAGTAGGTGTTGACGACGCGCACTTTATAACGTTAATTTTAAAATAACTTTTATTTCGATATGCATATCGTTATTTCGTTATTTTGTATCGGTATGGTTTGAATATTTTTATTGTACCAAATGTGGGTATAGTTCCAAAATAGTGAACTGTCCTATCGATGACATTGACAGTGGGGCGCCACCGTCAATACCGGATCGCTGGTTCCGATTTTTGCCATGTTGGAAACCATATAGTTGAACGATGGTAGCGCCCCCCTGTCATTGAGTTTGGTGGGACAGTTCAGCTTGGGTCATCTATATCCGCGAGCGATGTTGCTCCGTGCGCGTTGAAATTTAAAAATCAGTCTGCTACCATCCGAGCGCGACATCGCACGCGACTACTATACGAGTAGTTTTTTATCCGTGTCCGTGTAACTTTTCGAATCGCAATAAATTACGTTGTTCCATCTTCGGGCGTTTTCCTTCGAACTACCACACCACATCTTACAGTAGGAACACTTTTACACGTCCAAACCCTACCACTGAGTCAGTGTCAAATAGTTCGTGACACCTAACGGCCGGTTCACGACGAAAAAAAACGTACACGATAAAACGGAACAGTAAAACGGAGACATGTGTGAACCGGCCGTAAAGTGGCCAAAAAATTGAAAACACAACTTCATTTTAATTGTAACAAAGACGTGTTGCGAACTTTTAGGCTGCAATAGTGATTGAAGACATGACCGATAGCAAATAAATGGATTTTGATTTGATTTGAAAGTTGGGGTGAACCCATGAGTGCCTTAAAAGGGCTTACATAGTTATTATAAATATCTGTATCTCCACAAACGCCATCCAAAACGACCGGCCTCTGTGCCGTGAAAATCCACAATAGAGATACAAATAATAATATAATTTTGTAATGTGGCAAAGTTGTTGCATTGAGCACCAGTAACACTCACTTTAGGGTCAGATAGTGAGTTGTTATTATGTTTGAATAGTCGGGGTCAAGTTGTCAGAGAGGCTCGGGTTGACAGGAGTTGTAGGGGTCGAGTCGAGTTACGTGTCCGAGGCCTAAGGCCTCAGCCTCGAATTTATCGGGCAGCGGGGCGGGAGCGGCGGCGGCGCGGGAGCGGGGCGGGCAACGCAGACCCGTTCTCGAAACAAGCGGGCAGCTCGCGCGGCGCTTTAGCGGCGAAGTGTTGTGTTTCAAATCAAATCAAATCATTTATTGCATTGCATTACATGTGGTTTGATAGTTGGTGAATGGTAGGGCAGCACATCACAGTTCGGGGTTGTGTTGTCGAGATATTTGTTTTTATTCGCAAACGAAATGTCTGAACAACGGCGACAATTTTATTTCGATTCAAATTTATTCCTAACGCTCGATTTATTGTGGGCAAAAGAAGGAGTGCGCTGCCCGCTCGTTGCCCGCTCCCGCGCCGTTGTTTTCGAGAACCGGTCTATTTGATTTTACGCATAAGATCCTGCCGCTCCCGCCCCGCCGCCGCTCCCGCCCCGCTGCCCGCTAAACTCGAGGCTGAGGCCTTAGGAGTCGAGTTGTCGGGGTCAAGTCATCATTAATAGAGTTGTCAGCAGTAAAGTTGCTTGCGGTACTTACGTGCGGCTGTGTGAGATGCTCGGGGAAGCCGCGTCCGTAGTACACCACTCGGAAGTATCCCGGATGGTAGCATAAGGCCTCCTCTTCATTCACACTAAAGCTGAGTTTTGGGCCAGGGTCGTCAGGAGTCGAATGTCGGAGTGGAGTCGTCAGTAGTCGAATTGTCGGGATTAAGTTGTAGGGGTCGAGTAGTCGGGGTTTTTACTTTACTGCCAGTAAAATTCCCGACAACTACTATAGTCCGGTTGCCGAGCACGTAGAATTTTGTCCAATGACCCCAAGCTACCCATCCTTATCGCTCGCGCGTAATTATATTGCTATCGCGACTGTGCGACGGGCGCCCGCAGTGAGTGTGCGAGCGCTTGCTTGGGGTCATTGGACAAAATTCTACCTGCTCGGCGACCAGACTTTGATGAGTATTCTGCTGTACTCACATGCGGCTGCGTCAGATGCTCGGGGAAGCCGCGTCCGTAGTACACCACTCGGAAGTACCCCGGGTGGTATCTCGGTGTGCGCAGCATGCACCCGTATAGCCCGGCCAACTGCCCGTGCAGTTCTGCTAGCGGCCCGTAGCCTAAGGCTTCTTCTTCGTACACGCTGACTAGCTCCTTGACTATCTCGACGGCGATCTCCCATTGCCGACCTCGGTTGAGGAGCTCGGCGATTTCGAGGTAGAGGTATTCCTGGAAGAAGCAGTTAGTATTAATCGAGGTTCTAAATTAGACAGTTTTGAAAGTTGCTTAACAATAAAGGGGCAGGGCACATAGTACGCAGAACTGACGGCCGATGGGGCAGCAAGGTTCTGGAATGGAGGCCGCGTACCGGAAAACGCAGCGTTGGACGTCCACCCACAAGGTGGACCGACGACCTTATAAAGGTAGCAGGAAGGCGCTGGATGCAGGCCACTACCAACCGTGCGATGTGGAAGTCATTGGGGGAGGCCTATGTTCAGCAGTGGACGTTCTATGGCTGAAATGATGATAACATTAAATTGGTCAAAGTCAAAGTCAAAATTTCTTTATTTGTTTAGACTAATAAATAGTTCTTACAAATCGTCATTTTGCTCTTAAGGGGCCTCTACATGTCTCATAATCTTTTTACCCTACCAGCGCTTCGAGACCAACATTTGGCAAGTGCTGAGAAGAAGCGCCGCAACAAACTCAGTCACCACTGTCGGCAGACAGTGGTGACTGAGTTTGTTGCGGCATTTATTTATATTAACCGGCAGGTTAATATAAATAAATAAAAATAGTAGTAGTAGTATTGGGAATCAAGGCTTTGTCTAGCATGTGCTGAGTCTAGCCATCATTGCACTCAGTGAAAATCAAGATTAAGAAGAGCACTCCAGCTTATAACGCGGTAGCACCAAACGTTGAGGCGCTAAGGCAGCGGATCATACGACATAGACAAGTCGAGACGGGAAACCGCGACATGATTTAGGCTTCGGACTCTTGTCTCACCCACCACACAGTACGGTTCAATGTACCTTGAGCACTCTATGAGTGGAGTAGGTAGCTTGGGGTTATTGGACGAAATTCTATCTGCTTGGCGATCGGACTTTATCTAATCAATCTAATTTCACCCTTATCGCCCAGTACCTTAAGCTCCCTATGCGTAGAATGCGCAAGCGCAGTATGGGGCTAGGGGTGCCGCAAACGCGTCAAAGGGGTATCTAGGAACTCAGTGTGCTAAAGAACTATTGACACAAGCTAATACCACCTGTAGAACCCATAAAGCGATGTAGGGTAGCTTAAGCTCCAGGAACCAAGCGCTACGATGTTACGCGCCCGAATCAGTATTTTTAGCTATCTAAGCACCCTAATACCCGTAGCTTCTACACAGCGTTTTTGGATACTTTGAGTTCCCTGTGCGTGTAGCGTTGCAACTTAGAAGTTGCGTCGGAAGCAACCTTACGACGTCACACACCTGAATCAGGATCCGTTGCTATCTAGTCAGTCTAATATCACCCGTAGCACCCACAGAATAAGGTGCAATGTATCTTGAACTCGTGCGCGGGCGCTTGGTGCAGCGCGAAGAAGAGTCTTGCTATGTTATCAACCTAATACCGCCCTTATCGCTAAGTACCTTAAGC
The DNA here is from genome assembly GCF_963855985.1 of Ostrinia nubilalis. Lineage (NCBI taxonomy): Eukaryota > Metazoa > Arthropoda > Insecta > Lepidoptera > Crambidae > Ostrinia > Ostrinia nubilalis. Next base: position 1,168,410 of record NC_087111.1, on the reverse strand, counting down.
TCTCTATTCATGAAGTGCGCGAGCGTAGTATGGACAGAGGGGTATCGAGGAACTCAGTTTTCTAAAGAACTATTGACACAAGCCAATATAGCCCTTATCTCACAGTACCTTGAGTTCTCTATGCGTAGAATGCGCGGGCGCAGTATGCGGCGAGGCGTGGCCAGCAGCCGCCACACTAATATCGTCCGTAGCGCCTACACGTTACGGTCTAATGTACCTTACACTCTCTATGGGTGGAGTACGCGGGCGCACATTGATATTGGCTGAGATCTTTAGCTTGTGACGCGCTGGCATCAGACGCTGTGACGTCACGCGCCCGAATCAGTATCCTCAACCAAGCTAATACAGCCCTTATCGCCCAGTACCTTAAGCTCCCTATGCGTGGAGTGAGCGGGCGCGGTATGCGGCGAGGGGTGTCGCAGACGCGGTGGGAGCGGCTCGGGAGTCCAGGAAAGCAGCTTGGCGTGAAGTCGTAGCGCCAGCCCTGCTTCCGCCCACTGGCCCGCGGAATGGTGCATGTTGGCTAGCTTGTGCACGTATCTGTGAATATAAATAGAAGTCTAGAAGCTGTGGATAACCGCGCTTTCCTCTTTCGTTTTCCTTCGAAAACTTAAGATGAAATAGACATGTTGACACCACCAATCAATTGACGTACTTTTTAAAACTGTCAAAACGAAACTCTCCCATAGATTTTGTATGGCACTACAAGCAAGTGACGGCACTATTTTGTCAACTCAATTTATTATACTACCTACTTTTTTCAATTACAATGCGACCAAAAATCGTAATTTACAGGTTATTAAAAATTAATTAAGTTTTTAAGACCAGAATGAAGTGTCTTTTTAGAAAAGTGATTTCGAATTATTGGAGAATGGTGTCAAATTGTCCATTCTATCCGAACAAAGCGATTTGGTAAATCGTTTCAATAACACGACTTCTTCTAATACAATTTTCGTTCATATTAACTGTAATGCCAGTTTGAGTAAGCGAGATGGATAGATGGGAAACTTCAGAGAACTTTTAAGAACGCTATTGTAAGAACCAGACAACAAAACCAAAAATTATATAAAAATAATAGGCGCTGACTTTGACAGTTTTCGGTTTCATAATAAAACTCACTAACAGTGCAAAAACCCTACTCGGTGGACAGAGGATCTTGTGAGGGTCACCATTGGGGCCTCAATACGGGCATCACAGGACCAATCGTTATGGAAATCTCTTGAGGACGGAATTTGTCTTTGTCCATTGAAGTCTTTTATTTTTAAACAAACATCAAAGCTATAACTCACCGTATATACATGTGCGGTCGCTCGATTTGCTCATAAAAGTGCAGCACCCTAGTAGTTAGGTGCATTCGGTGCGGCGTGGCGGAACGCACAGCGGCCGCGCGGTACTGAAGTAGTGTGTCTAGTTGACGCGCTCCTGCCGCCACCTGAAATAGTTATCAAAGTAAAGTAAAGTAAAGTCTTTATTGTGTACTAGCGGCCGCCCGCGACTTCGTACGCGTGGATCTCGTTTTACCCCCCCTTCATCTATCTTACGCGGTTCAGATTTTTTCATACAAATGTTTTTTCCCGCTAACTCCCGTTTCCGTGGGAATTTTGCAATATCCTGTTGTAACTAAGCTTTAAGTTTACTAAGGTACCTGCATGCCAAATTTCAAGCGTCTATCTTACGCGGTTTAGATTTTTCATACAAATGTTTTTTCCCGCTAACTCCCGTTCCCGTGGGAATTTTGCAATATCCTGTTGCAACTAAGCTTTAAGTTTACTAAGGTACCTGCATGCCAAAATTCAAGCGTCTAACTTAAGCGGTTTAGATTTTTCATACAAATGTTTTTTCCCGCTAACTCCCGTTCCCGTGGGAATTTTGCAATATCCTGTTGTAACTAAGCTTTAAGTTTACTGAGGTACCTGCATGCCAAATTTCAAGCGTCTAACTTAAGCGGTTTAGATTTTTCATACAAAAGGATTTTCCCGCTGATTCCCGTTCCCGTGGGAATTCCTAAGTATCCTATAACCTGCCCAGGAGTATGAAGAATAATTGTACCAAGTTTCGTTAAAATCCGTCGAGTAGTTTTTGTTTCTATAAGGAACATACAGACAGACAGACAGACAGACAGACAGACAGACAGACAGACAGACAGACAAAAATTTCACTGATTGCATTTTTGGCATCAGTATCGATCACTAATCACCCCCTGATAGTTATTTTGAAAATATATTTTATGTACAGAATTGACCTCTCTACAGATTTATTATAAGTATAGATGAACAAAGGTTACAAGGGTTCTTATAAATAGGTTACAGGCATCTCTTAGTTCTACCTTTTCAGGCGTATACACTATATATTATTATAATATTACAATTTATTTATATTTAAATATTCTTGTACACTATAAAAACATTTATCAATAAGCCATTTTTTCAGTACAGTTTTAAACTTAGTTATACTCTTTAAAATCATCTGGCAATCCCAACTAATATTATAAATGCGAAAGTAACTCTGTCTGTCTGTCTGTCTGTTACGCTTTCCCGCTTAAACCTCGCAACCGATTTTGATGAAATTTGGCATAGAGATAGTTTGAGTCCCGGGAAAGAACATAGGATAGTTTTTATCCCGGTTTTTGAAACAGGGACGCGCGCGATAAAGTTTTTCTGTGACAGACAAAATTCCACGCGGGCGAAGCCGCGGGCGGAAAGCTAGTTTATTATAAAGCTAGTTTATTATAAATTGATGATGCACATTATAAATGTATTATTAGAAACAAGTGATCATCATGAAATGAAATAGTTTATACAGTACACAGGCCCTTTCCAGGGAACTTATTCACGTCTCAAATATAGCTTGCCCGACCACTACTTCGGGACAACATTATGTGCTGAGAAGAAGTGGCGGAAGAAACTCAGTCACCTTTGTCAGAATGTATTCTCTGGAAAATAATCTTTACTTCGTTTTTAGCCGCCGTTGAGCAGAAGAATTGGGATGATATGCAGGATATTAGGCCATGAATAGGTCCGAATACTGTTAAAGCGCAGGACCGTGCATTGTGGAAAACCTTGGAGGAGGCCTTTGTCCAGCAGTGGACGTCATTTGGCTGAAACGAACGAACGAACTGTTAAAGTAGTCTTTCCCAAAGTGGGCGATAACGCCCCCTTGTGGGCGCTGCAGGCTAAAAGGGGGGCGGTAAGAGACCCAGAAAAAAAATCGGGACGTTGTGTAGAGGCTTGGGAGGCGTCATCTACTAGGAGGACTCTTAGACATCGACTGAGCTCGACTCTTGACTACAAAAATGGGGGGCGCTAAAAATAATTTATTCTCAAAGTGGGCAGTAGACTAAATAAGTTTGGGAACTACTGTGTTAAAGCATATTACGCTTGCGCGCATTTTGTTTACGTGGTTGCAAATGTTTTAGGTAACCGGAGCATGACTTTCACTAAAATGTTTATCCTGCTGTCAGTAATAATATTAGAAATTTTTGATTCCGCCATTGCTGCTTGCTGTCTTTCCTGAACACAGTAATCCGAGCTTCTTCAAGGTTGAAATAAATAGACATATACATGGCAGGTATGTCACCTTAGACTGCCACTCTCTGTCTTATTGCAGTCAAATACCTGCATTGTCGAAAAGTTGTCGAGTGACGTCCATGGACCGGAAGACGTAATGTGGTCAGGTCCCCTACTAGGTAAACCGACGACTTAGTGATGGTCGCGGGAGGTACCTGGATGCGAGTAACGTAGGACAGGTTTTGGAAGTTCTTGAGGAAGGCCTCTGTCCAGCAGTGGACGTCATTTGGTTGAAACGACGACCTGGCTTGTTCTAAATTGTTAAACTTACCAGGGCAGCAGCGGCTACTCGCAGCGGGCCGGCGGCGGCGCCGCACAGCGCGCCGCATAGCGAGACGAAGCGAGCCCGCCACTGGGAATCCCCACGCCCACTCTCGACTAAGACGTCTAGCTTGTCGATCAGCTCGCTCTCTAGGTCTTTTAGGAGGCCTTCTGTAGAAGAAAAAGATACGATCTTAATACATAATTATACTAGCTGAGCCCGCGACTTCGTACGCGTGAAAACCCGTTTTCGCAACATTTTTCATTATTGCTCTGCTCCTATTGATCGTAGCGTGATGTTGTATAGCCTATAGCCTTCCTCGATAAATGGGCTATCTAACACTGAAAGAATTTTTCAAATCGGACCAGTAGTTCCGGAGATTAGCGCGTTCAAGTAAACAAACAAACAAACTCTTCAGCTTTATAATATTAAGTATGGCATTTATTGATTGTTCTGGACAGCATTTGAGATGAGGTTGCTATATCTTAAAGTTGATCAGACGCTCCCGCATTCTTTATTTTCAACGATTTTCATTAGGCTATGGTCTAAACGCCGTCGGCCGAAAATAACGTCACAATGCTTGCTATATAAATGTACTGTTCTGGTATCTTTTAGACGATAGACGTCGGCGGTTGCACGCCGTAGGCGGGGTCCAGACACTTTGGGAAGCGTCTTTAGTTTTTCGTACAGCATCAGTACAAAAAAATGAAGCGACAATGAGGGTTTTCGCGATTGAAAAATCCACCAGATGGCAATACGTAGACGCGAGGTCCAAATGCTGCGTGATAAGTGGATTTTGACATATCTGTCAATGTCATGTCAAAAATAACCAATCATGCAGCATTTGGACCTCGCGTCTACGTATTGCCATCTGGCGGATTTTTCAATCGCGAAAACCCTCATTAGCCAAACGGCAATACGGTTAGTAACGGAAATAGCAAGGTGGGTAAAAACCACATAACTTAAAGACTTAATTTATTGTCAGCACTTACCATTCTCTCCGCTAGCCACGCTGTGCATATATTCCGTCTGCATCATGTCGAAGAACAGCGGTATTGTCGTGTTGCGGACCTCCTCGTCTCGGAGGAAGCTCACTTCCAAGAACGGGCCGACTAGGCACGGGATGAAGGAGCGCTTGTGCTCGCCTGTAACGAAGGTTCAGTAAATAATGTGATAAAACTCATAAAACTATACTCTGATTTTTAATTCGACGTAATTTTGACATTTCAGAAGTGTTGCCAACATTGAACCATTCCCACTAAGAATGGAGATCATTTTCACAAAAATTTTTTTTTTTTTTTTTTTTTTTTTCTTTATTTATTTAGGGACTTTTACATAGATGTACGTCAGTCCCATCATAACCTAACAATTTATAAAGATACAAGAAACAAGATACAAAAAGGATCAGATATTAAAGTATATGTAGTAGTAGCTTAAAAAAAACTATTAATTATATTCCTTGATGAGTCATCGAAACCATTTTACATACAAGTTTAGCAGCGTCTGATGTAGGTTGAGCTAAAATAGTTTGAAAAATCCCCACATCAGATGCTGAGATATGTAGTTGACTCATCAAGGATTGGCGCTCCCTTTGATTTTTAACACACTCCGACAGCAAGTGTTGCACATCTTCTACCGTATTACAAATTGAACAGTTTGGAGAGTCAGACTTTTTCATTAGATGTGCAAACTTGTTAGACGGAATGTGCCCAGAACGAAGTCTGAACAGAAGTACCATAACTTTTCTACTTAAATCTACATTTGTGAACCACGGTATACGAGGAGGCTCACTTACTATGGTCCTAAACCAAATGCCCTTAAACAAAGATATTTCATTAAAGTGTTCCTTCCACTTATTATGATGTTGTTTTTTGAAATTAGATAGTAATTCAGAGTAATAAGGATCAATTGGAAACTCAATACCATCTAATATTGCTCTTTTGGCCAGTCGATCAGCCTCCTCGTTACCTTTAATACCTATGTGAGAGGGGACCCATTGCAAGTACAGCGGCCTGCCATTTACAACGCTTTCGTGGATTTGCTGCAGTATGTCATATGCTATCGGTACACCTCTTACGCCAGAGGCGCACCGAGCAATATGCTGCAGCGCACTCTTACTATCTGTGCAAACTACAACTTTTTTACGATTTGTGTTCTTAGCGTACTCGAGAGCTTTGTAAATCGCAACCAGCTCTACCGACATAATTGAAACCTGTGAAGTTATTTTAAATATGCCAACATGTTTTCTTTCTAGATCATAAAAAGCTGCACCGTTCCCTCTCTTATCTTTAGAGCCATCCGTAAATATTTTGCAATAGCTTTCGTCATATTTTTCGGAAAGTTCCTTAATAATATTATTTTTTAAAAAGTTAGGCTCTAAAGAATGTTTTGCTTCTTTAACACAATCTAGATAAGCTCTAATGACGTTAATTGCATCGACCCGAGTAACCCAGATGTCAAGACTATACATCTCCAAAGGACATGACGAAACCACTGCAACATTTTTCGTTTCACTAAAAGCAGTACTAAGTAATGGTGTCTTGTTTCTTGCCAAATTTCGTCCTCGATAAGTCGATGCAAGTACCTCAAGTATATCAGCTGTCGGTGCATTTGCCTTTAAACAGTATTTATAAGCCAAGAAACTTCGTCTTAAAAAAAGTGGAGGGATACAGAGTTCTGCCTCCATAACATGTATCGGAGAACTCTTGATGAATCCTCCAATTATACGTAAAGCTTGATTCTGAATCCTATCCATCTTAGACAAATGAGTTTTTGCGCTACTCGCATACAAATAACAGCCAAAGTCAAATCTACTTCTGATAAGTGAAACATAAATTCTCCTTAAATGTCTAGGGTGAACGCCCCAACCGGATCCAGCTAAGATTTTCAAAATATTTAAGAATTTTGATGCCTTTTCAATTGTTTCGTTAATGTGTTTTCTCCAGAGTAATGATCTATCTAGCCAGAGTCCTAGGTATTTGATACATTCCGCAGACATCAATGGCTGATCGTTAATTTTTAGTAATATTTCATTGTTTCTTCGACCTTTACTAAAAACACAGTATTTTGATTTTACCGCGGACAGCTCTAATCCCAGTTTTTCTAATTGTGTAATAATTTCATTTAATGCATGTTGTAGATATTTTTCACAGGTTTTAATATTTTTGTCACTAACATAAAAGACAAAATCATCTGCATATTGACACAAAAATACATTTTTAATTTGTTGGGCTAATTTAGAGGTAATAATGTTAAAAATAAGAGGAGAAATAGGATCTCCTTGAGCCAAGCCTTTATTTGTCCATCTAACCACTACATTATCACCTTTTTGGTTTTTAATTTTTAGGTGCCTTTCATTTAAGAACGACCAAAGATAATCACAAATCTTCTTCCCCACTTGAAGCTCATTTAGGAGAGTAGTAGCTTGTAAGACTGAAACATTGTTATATGCGTTCTCGATGTCTAAAAAACATGCAACAGTAGAAGTATTTTTCATAAAATGAACTTTTATGTACGAAATCAGGCGAACCAAACAATCTAAGCAAGACTGAGACCTCTTAAATCCAGTTGAATAATTTGGAATAATATTATTTTTTTCTACATACCATTCTAGTCTCCGCGCTAACATAGAATGAAATATTTTACATAAACAAGACATTAAGGAGATTGGTCTCAGCTTTGGGATAGAATTAGGGTCACTGCCTGCCTTAGGAATAGGAACAATTATCACATTTCTCCATTGTAGAGGCACATAGTTAAACTTAAAGATTGCATTATATAAACTGAGTAGATATAACTGTCCGTTCTCAGGTAGATTATATATCATAGAGTGGGAAATTTCGTCTTCTCCAGGAGCAGTGTCTTTCTTTTTTAAAACGTGTTTCATTTCTTGAATAGTGAAATCACATTCTAAGAGCTCATTAGAAGAATTGAAGATTGGCGTAGAGTTAGAAACTGAATCAGGAGTTAGAGATAACAAGAGTTCATTCCTTCTCTCGTCCGGAGCATTGAAATATGTTCGCCTAAGACCTTTAGCCCATCTCATTTTCTGCCATGCCTCTCTTACTGATGTCAATTCGTCAATACTGTTACAAAATTTTTGCCAACTTTGTGCTTTTGCTTGACTAATTAGACGTTTGGCTTCATTAATTTTGTCGTCTAGCTTTTTTAGATTTTCGGGTGTTGGATTGCGCCGAAAATACTTTAAATATAACCGGCGTTGTGCAACTACATGAGATAAGGCTGGAGTCCAATATGGTTTGGGCTTAAAATTATTTTCTGGGTTAGGGTTAATTTTAGTAAAAGGTATACTCTGATCGGCAGCATTCATGAGTTGTTCCTGGAAGTGATCATATTTAGATTGAATGGCATCTCTCTCAAAAGTACCAGCTGAAGTGAGTGTTTCGTCTAGAAATTTTCTATATGATGCCCAATCGGTTTTACTATAATTGCGACGCTTAATTAATTGTAAGTCTATATTGTAATTCATATGCAGTTTTATAACAAGGTGATCACTACCTAAATTCTCCTGAGAGACCTGCCATTCAAAGTTAATTGCAATATCAGATGAGGCAAAAGTAATATCGGGGGAACTCTTCTGCATATTGCCACCAACTAATTTAACCCTAGTAAATTGGCCATTATTGAGGTAAATAAAATTATTATCTAATGCTGAGTCCGCCAGCTGCGTACCTCTAGTATCTGTTTTGTATGACCAGTTTGAATGGTGTGCGTTAAAATCCCCCGCAATTAACGATTTCTTTGGGCAAAGTGCAAAAATGTCATCCCAATCTGTTTGAGAGGTTTGTATATTAGACGGACAATAAATAGATACTACGTACTCTAAAAAGCTGCAATTTAGTAATTTAATTTTGACTATGCCTATGTCTGAATTATTTAATCTTATGGGACATACCTGAACTTGAAGAGACTTATGAGTGATAATAGCCACCCCACCATAACCGTCGTACCTGTCGTTCCTATAAAAGTTATAATCGCTAAGATGGATAGGTGATTCGGCTTCCAACCATGTTTCACTTATGATAGCAACATGAATCCGTTCCTGATTTAGCAAAGCACCGAAACTGGTAATCTTAGGTCTTATAGATTGTGCATTCCATTGTAATATATTAATAACAGAGCTTTTAGATGGCCTTTTATCCATCAAAAAAGTTTTTGAATAATACATCTATTGCCTCTCCTTTGCTGACAAAACTAATTATATAATTTTTGATTTCTTCTACTATTAACTTTACAAATGAACTTATTTTATCTTCAAAAGTACTGTCGTTGACAATAATTGATTTAACTTTTAATAAAAACTTTTTAAATTCAAACTTTTGCTTATTTTGTTCTGAATGTTTAGCTTTTTTCACTTCTTCAATGCACTGCACTTCTTCATTTCTTGATATTTCACCTTGTACAAAGTCGTTTTTCTTCTTCTTGAGATATTTCTTCTTATTCCTTTCAGCCCTACCATGTGAGTTCAAAACTTGTGTCTCTTCTTCTATATTATCTAGTGTACTGTCAGAATGCAGTTTTTCTTCATGTACTTGCGCTTGTGTTATAAGTACGCTACTGTATGACCTCTTATTTTTTGTTGTTAAACTGGCGTTGGAATTCACATTTGTAATGCACGAGGCTTTTTCTTTAGCAGTTTGATTTTGCAGGTATAATTGTAGAGCTTTTCTATATGTAGAATTTTGTTGACGCATTATCTTCCTTATTTCTTTTTCTTTGATAAACATAGGGCACTTTTTATCTAATGCCATGTGAGGACCTTTACAATTTAAGCATTGGTAGATTTCTGTTTCGCAATTATCGTGATCCTTGCCACATTTAGGGCAGAATACTTTTTTAGTTGGGCAAAATTTCGCTATGTGGCCAAATCTCCAACAAAGAGAGCATTGTGTTACTGGAAACTCATAAGATTCCACCTTAAACCTGCACCCATACGCGTGAACATACGAGGGTAAGGTAGAACCTTTAAAACTGATTCGGATTGACTCACTATCGATCCACTTTCCATCAAGATCCAGTCGTTTAAGTCGTATTATAGATGTTATCTCGTATGGGCTTTCTAGTGATTTTTTAATCTCTTCAGTATCAATATCCAAATCAACACCTTTAATTACTCCGTATGAAATGTTATTTTCGGTAGTGGATTGGCATCTATATCCATAATCAACCATTTTTGAGCATCCAAGTAATTTATCAGCGCACTCTTTGGTATCGAATTGAACGAGCACCTTATATGGACTTTTATATTTGATTTGGTTAATACCATCAATATTTTCCTTTTTCATTAATTTCGCCAACGCAAATTGTTTTGGAAGTGCCGTTAGAGAAGTAATACATATTTGGAATGTGTTTTCCATTTCTGGCGCCTCTTCTCGGTTGGATATATTACAACTTCCATTCGTTTGTAAGATTAGAGAATTGCTTCTTAGTAGTCTTTTTGCTTTTCTACTTGTAACTGTAACAAACCCTTCTTCGCTATTCTCCTCACTTTCTTCGCGTCCTCTCTTCTCAACATTTCTAGTATTATACTCAATTCCCGAGTTATCCCACTCTAGCATCGCTTCAATTTCACGTTCACACTCGTTAATGATTTCAGAATCACTTCTATTATCGTCATCACTCGCTTCTTCCATTTCTTAAAATTGAGGGTAGAAATAAAAAAGCCGCGCGCTCCGAGTAGCGAAAGTACAATCACTGATACGTGCGCTCCGTTCGCCGTCGCGCGTAGCACTGTTCACAAAAATACAATAATCCTTTCTTGAATTTAAGGTTTCACTTGAAAAACTAAGGCTTAAAAATGTACTGATCATTTCAAAATAGTTATTTGAATTTTTATTATCATATTTTAGAAGTCACAAAAAAAAAAAAACTGGAACATTATTTTTCTATTACTGGACTCCCTGGCCAATAATCTATGGGTTACAAACCTTTTTTATGAAAATCCTTTTGTTAATAAAATCTTAGCTTCATAAAATAATCAATTTAACAAGATGCTAATTTTATAATCCAAGTTGATTATGATGACGATAATGATGATTGATAATAATCAATACATATTTTCGTTTGTGATAATATGTTGTTTTACTGTGTTAAAAACACGTTTTTTTCTATTTAATCTCTAAAATGTACATAATAATTAGTGTACATTGAATTCATAAAACAAACAATAGTTCATTCTTGTAAGTTGTACTTGATGAAAATTCATTTCATATTATTTATTAATAATTCAAAGCAAAAAAGGCTTATTACATCTGAATTGTCAATAAATGGCAGCTGTCAGAATTCCGTCGAATTAAAAATCGAACTATAAAATTTATTTTTGCAAATAGGCTTTTAAAAAGCACTTTTACACGTCCCAGTATTAACCCTACCACTGCTTCGGGACAATAAATGGGTCAGTGCTGAGAAGAATCTAGTGGTAAGGGATTTTTCATTGGAGTAACTACTTCATTAGCGGTACGTAAAGACTGTTAGGGCATTCATTGAAATGTCCATTGTTCAATGGTAAAGCCAATTAAACTATTTAAATTGATGAAACCTAATCAAACTGTTCCTTTTAATTTGCTTCATCTCTATTTCTGCTTAGAAGGATAATAATAACATACTCATTGCTCTCTTCCTGGATTGCTTTATCGCTAGGAAGCGATCTACTCCAAATACACTGCACAAACTGTGCCGTTTCAATTATTTAATTTTATTTGACAGTTTTGTGTGGAGCCATAAACAGTACCTATTTGTTAATATTGACTTACCTAGACCAAACCACATCTCGCTCAGCATCGAAGCGACGTGTCTCCGTATGTCTCCATATAATCCCGTCACTCGCTGCTTCCTTGCCGGTGGGAGCGTCTCGAGTTGTAACACTGGTGACGTAGCTAAAGCGCTGCAATGTGAACCACTCCCGATTCATCTACTGACTTACCTAGACCAAACCACATCTCGCTCAGCATCGAAGCGACGTGTCTCCGTATGTCTCCATATAGCCCCGTCACTCGCTGCTTCCGGGCCGGTGGTAGCGTCTCCAATTGTAACACAGGGGAGGTAGCCAAAGCGCTGCAAGCCGTGAACCATTCCCGCCACATCTCGTGGATTCCGCTAACGGCTTCTGTGTCTAGCTCGTCTACAGCGGATAGACGATCTCGGAGGGTCGTTGCTAGTAATCTGTAAGAAAAATGGAATTTGATTAATCTTAGTTTTGGTTTAAAGTCGAGCGTATATCCGACATAATATTTAAGGCATAATAATAGCATTTATTAACACGACATAAGATACCACATCATTTTACTTGATGTGCTCAATGCTCATATGGTTGCTCGATTATTTTATAAAATCACGTATTATGCAATATCTATTTTCAAATATACATGTGGTTTTCCTGCACACTGCACTTAATATAATTAATCTAGTCCGATGCTTATTAAGGCATATCAGAATTTTCATTTATACTTCCTGTAATATTCGATTATACTAACTACTTATGTATTGGGTAAATACTTAAATAGGTCTTGCTATTAATTGCCGACTGAGCGAACTTTTACGCTTGTAACTTCGTTCGTCCATTTCAGCCAAATGACGTCTACTGCTGTACAAGGGCCTCTCCCAAGGATTCCCCGCCGATCCTGCGCTGCCCACATCTAGGAGTTTCCCGCGAATTTGTTGTGTATTTCCCGCGACCTAGCAGTTTATTTACCGCTACCTTGTATATTTCCCGCGACCTTGTGTATATCACGCGACCTTGTACATTTCCCGCAAACTTATACAGGGTCCTTCTAAACTAGCTACATTCCTTTTAATGGGGGCATCTATACGGTACACTGAACAAGTTCACCAAATTTGAGTATGTGTTTTATAATGATTTTACAAAGTTACATTTTCTAACAAAAATAAAAATTCATTTCGTCTTACATAATGGAACATGCTGTATTTTTTACTCACACAACAAAGCTGTAGTGTATTCATTCTGCACAGGAACACGAGACACAACACACACAACACTCACTACCACTGCACACTTTTTTGTTGTTTACACTCACGTCATAACAACTCACAGCAGTCGTCACAGCTGATAGCCGATTAGCTGATCGACTGATTGGGCGAGCTATCACTTTAATGTTACAGGCCTACTCTCATATCGTTGTCTATCCTTATTATCTTATGTTAATCACAGTAAAACGGACTCACGATACCATCGAAAAATCAACCAGCAAAGGCCATGATTTTTAAGGCGCGTCTTAGTAAATTTATTTGCATTTGTGCATCTGTGCGTCATAGTTCACTTCACGAGCACTACAAAACGCACCTTCACACAAGAAAGCTAATCAAAATCTGAATTAAATCAAAGCGCACGCGCCGACAAATGCCGACAAGCCGCACGCCTTTTGTTGACACAAAGACGCCGACGCCGCCAAAGCAGCGTCTTTCCGTTCTATACATAGCCAGAACGCAAGGGTGTGAAACTAATCGAGTATAGTTTGGAGGTGACTTTTTTTACTAAGCTCCTCCAAACTATACACGACCAGTACGCATATGCTGCGTACTGCTCGCGTGTACTTTGTAGTGACTTAGGGCAAATATCTTACTCCAAAATATACATCGCCAGTACGCATACGGACTAATCACGTATGTATTGTAATAAGTGCGTGATTACAATTTACCTATACGCGAGTAGTTGCATGCTAGTCATTTTGTCTTATTGACCTCTCTTTCTATTACATATTAATTAATATCTGCGTGTCTACTTTAAACATTGAATCATCTTTCGACACGTATTCTGCCATAGAAAAGATATTTGTTTTGGGGCTGATATTTAATTTTCACCAATTCTCGAATAACTCTTAAATTAAGAATTATGTAGGTATAGAAATATGTCAAAATGATTTTGTTCTTGAGATAAAAGTTAATAAATAAAATAAATAATAAATTTATTTTATTTATTTATTTATTTATTTCCACACACATTATCACTATCTTTACAGGTACTTAAAACCTAATGCGATAGCATAACTTAATCTAGGTAGGCTTAATAATAACTTAAAAACTAACCATACAGTATCTATTTACATTTTATAACTAATAATACCCAAAGCCGTCCTTGTGAATTCACTCAGAGAACACGCAAACACGTCCACTTGTTCCGCTATCAAGTTAATAGTGCGCAAGGCGCGCGTGAGCGGCGCCTCGGCCAGCAGGTTGGTCCGCGCGCGCGGGAGCGCCAGCAGCCGCGGCGCGCGCCGCCGCTCCGCGTACCGTTCCGGCACACTGAATCGCACATGTCAAAACAGCTCCGCGTTATGCACCCTCCCCCTCAACATTTTGTGGATATAACACACCAACGCGAAGTCTCTCCTGACCCTCAGCTCGCTATACCCAACCATTCCCAGAACAAATAAATTAGGGTATTTCAGCGGATAAAATGGATAGACCCCATACAGCTTCAAGTACAGATACCTAATGAACTTGTTCTGAACCCGTTCCAACATGAGCTTATATTTCGTTTCGTGAGGTGCCCAGATAACCGCATTACACTCCAGCTGACTTCTGACTAAGGCGTTATATAAAGCACAAATCGCGGTGATGTTCGAGAACCCATGCGCTCTGCGCAGTATAAAGCCCATGCTGCGATATGCTTTCTTGCATATACTGTTTATATGTTCACTAAACGAAAGATTGGAAGTCAGCTGCACGCCTAGATCTCTAACCTCTACGACCCTTTGCATAGTTACACCTCCAACCTCATAGTTATGTACTACAAGATTACGCGCCCGTGATAATGTTATAACTGCACATTTGGATGTGTTGAACTGTAGTCGGTTGCCCTCACTCCAAGCCACCACCCTGTCGATGTCCCCCTGCAACCTTCCGCAGTCCCCTGGTCTTTCGACGGGCAGATACAACTTGAGGTCGTCCGCAAACAATAAGCATTTGGCCTCCGTTACGACGCTTGGCAAATCGTTAATCATGATCAAAAACTCCAAAGGTCCAAGATTGCTGCCCTGGCTCACCCCCGATCTTGTGAAATACGGCTCCGAGACATACCCGGCGTATTCCACGTACTGCTGTCTACCTCCCATGTAACTGGCAAACAGTCGCAAAAGGTGCGGGGTGAAGCCGACACCCGCTAATTTTTTAAGGAGTATGTCATTGTCGACTAGGTCGAAAGCTTTTTTGAAGTCAAAATAAGCGGCATCTATCTGCACCCCACTATCAACTGCTGGCACTATGTCCGCCATATAAGCGAGAAGGTTGGAAGTGGTGCTGCGCGCCGCTCGGAAACCATGCTGTGCGTCCGTCAGCTGCGAGCTCACCTGCGCGTATACGCTCTTATGTATGGCCGACTCCAACACCTTCGCCGGCGTGGATAGCACAGCCACGGGCCTGTACCCCTCCACACTACTCGACACTCGCCCCTTCGGAACCGGGACCACTCGTGTCACCTTCCATCGTTCTGGGAACACCGCGGATCCTAAACATAAGTTAAATATATGTAGTAGGGGCGCGGCCAACACTGCTCGACAGTCCCGGAACACGAAGGGGGGAATGCCGTCCGGCCCCGAGGAAGTCTTCGGTTTGAGTCGGCGCAGCGCGTCCACCACCTCTTCGAGCTCGAGACGGTCGAGGTGCACACGTGCGGCCGCGTTGCCGCCGCCCGCCTGCACCACGCTCGCACTCACATCCAGCTGTGGCTTTTCTGTGCTATATACCGACTGAAAATACCTAGCGAATTCCCTGGCGCAATTTTCTGCACTTAAGACTGACCCATCCTTCACGATACACCGCGGACTTCTACTAACTCTTGTGTCTTTTATGTAATTCCAAAAGGCTTTAGGTTCTTTCAATACGCGATTTTGGACCCGGTGATTATATTGTTTACGAGCCAGTTTTAACATGTTTTTAACATTAGCCCTACACCCCGAAAAAGCCCGGTAGTCCTCATCCAACCCACTCGACTTGTACTTTTTGTGAAGCGCTGCCTTTACCTTAATATTGTGAATAATGTCACCAGTGTACCAGGCCGGATATGTAAACTTTGACGAATCCTTGTTTTGTTTTTTCTGCGGGACACAATTCCTAACTATTGAGTTGATTGTACCGTAGAAATAATCTAAGCTCGCCTCTAAATCTAAATTAATCATGGGAGTCCAATCTATACCTGCAATAGCCGAATATAACACCGGAAAATCGGCCTTATGAAAGTTCCAACGCGCCGGAGTGCACTGCTTGTCGGCGCCGGGGCCGCTGCGCGGGGGCCGGTCGGCGGCCGAGCCCGGCGCGGGCCGCCGCGCAAGCTGCGCGCGCACGCAGAGCGCCGGGTGCCACTGGTCGAGGCGCACGAGCGGCGTAGCCGCGCTCACGCACACGTTCTCGTCGTCCCACTTACTCAAAACTAAATCCAAACAACGGCCCATATGATTTTCGACTTGGTTGCTCTGAGTGAATCCACAATACGTCAAAAAATATTCAAAATAATTATTCACAGCCACAGAACCTGAATACAAATTAAAATCACCTAAAACTAATACTGCACTATAATTATTACAATACTGTTCTATGATCCCAAACATTCTCATGTAATCAGCTTCAGTACTATTTGGCGGAATATAAATTACACAACATAAAAACATAAATCTTTGTCTTAAATAAACAGTAGCACTGACTAGTTCGAACACCTGATCGTCCAAGATGACGTCACCGGGTATCGCCGCCCGTCTAAGTTCAAAACGCGGTGTGGCCACTAAACACGCGCCTCCTTGCTTCCGACCGTCCGCGCGATCACATCGTATTATAGTGTATCCGGGGGGTACTAGTTCGGCATCTTTAATTGAGTCATTGCATCCAGTTTCCGTGATGGCAAACAAATCTGCTTCCGATAGTAACACCCCCTCGAAGAAGTCGTCTAATTTGGTACGAAGTCCCCTCACATTTTGATAATAAATCTCGACATTAGATGTGTTATGTGCTACTGGATTTATTGGTTGTCTTACGAAACCACACCCATTCGCAGAATTCCATATTACGTGGCCATTTTTCTGGTTGACATAATAAATCATATTGACTCTCTGGGACTCCTATAATAAAGGACGAGTAATCTCTTTCGGTTTTATGCTTTATTTTATCCACCTTTATAGCCATATCTTGACCACCTATTATGTTCCTCACATGTTTTTCCACATTTTCTGTCGTAGTTTCCTTCTTAAGCCTCCAGATATGTAAGAATTTTTTCCTCTCGGTACCTTGAATTTCCAAAGTAGCAACGTTATCTCCTCTTCTTACTTGACTACTTGGGTACCTACTTTTTCTAGTAACTGTTGTCCATTTTACGTTCCTTTCTCTTTCCTCACTATCCTGTTTATCTATCTGTTCGTTATTATTATTTTCCGCTTGCTGTTCGACATTAATTAAGGTCTCCGGTTTTGTGGCCACACACTGAGACGACGTAATCGTAACAGTGGCAGCGCTGTTATTATGGTTCTGTTTCGCCTGCCTTTGACTGCGTTTTGTCACATTAGCAAATGACTGGTTCTGTTGATCTTTTTGGTTTTACCTCCTCCTTTTCGATTCTTAAGTGTGTCTCTAAGCGTTCATTTACGATTCTTAGTTCATGGACGGTAGTTTCTAATTCATCTACCTTATTAGCCTTTTCTTGGACTACCGTCAACATGTTTCGTAGTTTTTGTAACTCAGTTTCGGTAGCTATAAACCTCTTTTTGAGACTTTCATATTCTTCTGTTTGCTCCTCTAACTTCATCCTCATTTCTAAACGAAACTCTCTTATCTCCTCCAGTATTTTCTTCTCGTCGTCCTTGGTTTGTAAGTCGTTTTCACGGCTCCGTCCTCCCCGCTGAGTGTTAACAAAGCCGCTGGGAGTAAACGTTTTATTCATTGCTGTTGCTGCCTGTCCACGAACCGGGGTGTCGGAATTTCCACACTTTGGTATATTTCTCACACATTCTGGGCACAGCCAATTATCTTGATATTCTTGAGTAAAAGCTTCAAATGCTTTTTCCGTAATTGCAAGGCACTTTAAATGATACAGTTTCTTGCAGTTTTCCCGTGAACACTCCATATAGGATATATCGTAAATCACGGAATCACATCCATTGCACTTAGTACACATCTTTATTTAGCGTACTAACTACACTTTTTAATATTTATACCGCTCCGTTCTCTCTGCGCACGTCCGCTCGCGGTGGCGGTGGCGGTAGAAAAAAAAAAAAAAAAAAAAAAAAAAAAAAAAAAAAAAAATATCCTTAGACATTTTACACTGCGCTTCTAGTCCCAAACTAAGCAAAGCTTGTACATAATACTAAGTATTAAACATACATACTTAAATACTTTTTTTTTGTAAATACATACTATACATAGAAAACACCCAGTCCAATACAAACAAATATGTTCATGCACACAAATGTTTGTACTGTGCGGGAATCGAACCCGCTACCTCCGGAATAGTAGTCCGTTTCGAACCACTACACCAAACGGCCGATAATACAAACCTAGCATTTAAAGACTCGCATAATGTATTAATAATGCACGTTGAACTTTCTTCTCTCACTCTCTCTCATTTTAAATGAATTTATGATTACACTAATAAATGTTATTTAATTTGAAATCTATCTAATCAATTTAATTTCAAAAACCACTTACAATAGTGTTAAAAATCTAGATTTATTATAGATTCAGTAAAATAATAATATTTTATGTAATAATATCGAATAAATGCAATTTTAAATATAATTTCATATTTTACTAAATCAATATCAACTAAACACACTCTAGTCAAGTGTAAGTGGTGTAGTAGAAACTAATCGAGTATAGTTTGGATATGACTTTTTTCAGTAAGCTCTTCCAAACTATACACGATCAGTACGCAAAATTCGTGTATAGTTTGGAGTCACAGATTTACAAACGGGCACTACAAAATATACACGAGCAGTTTCCTATGGGTGCGTTCTGGCCGTGTATAGAACGGAAAGACGCGCCAAAGCAAGAGCCGAAAAGTTGGCATAAGCGTACAGTCGACGACAAAAAAGAAACTTATTTGTTTATTATTTTATCTGCTTGCTTTCGATTTCAATTGATTCGAATCTAAATTATGGTGTTGTGTATTTCATGGTAAAATATCCTATAACAGATAATAATTAAAAATTAATCGAACTTATTGTTTTGTGAAGGTAATTCAATGGCCTAGTCAATTATTTAGAAACATTAAATTAGACTATTGAAGCAAATAAAACTCTTCAATTTGTTTGTATTGATATTCCATTTATCCTAAATCAAAGTCCATTCTTAAATTAATCGTTAATGTCATCATTTCTATTACAATAGAAAAGTAGATGAGGTAGGTAGGTACCTAATTAATTAGTTAAATAAAATTTCCGAATCATTTCCGTTCCAACTTGGTATTTATTTATGACCTAGGTATCTTATTATCCTGTGATTTAACAATAAACACAATTTTAATTTGAATAGTAAAAAAAAGTTTGTTGCATTTCTTAATTTTATTTTGGTGAGTGTACATTGCGCTAGCCGGCGGCCGGCGGCACGTGTCTAAAGGCGGCGGCACGTGTCTAAAAGTTCGTTTGCTGCGCGCCGGCTAGTGTTGTACGATACGACACTCGAGTCTTGGAATCTTACTTATTAAAAGTTTGAAGAAAATAAAATAGCTATGAATTAAGACTGTGTGTTTATTATTTTATTGGACCGTTTTAACTTTTTGATTACGAAAATCGTCAGTCTTTAGATGGATACTTCTGATTCGATTATTTGCGTTTAATGCAATTTTATTGATATTACATTTGTATTGTGCGATTTATTTTATTTTCAATTAGGATATAACATACGGATGATGATATGAAATCACTCATTATTGCCTATTAGTATACACCAACTCAAGTTCATGTCATGATTCATCTAGCTCAAAGAACTTAAAATACTCGAAAGGACTCGGAAGACTCAATTATTCCCTTATTCATGTGACTAACGAGTCCTAGTCTTAAAAATAAACTCAAGTCTCAAAATAAAGACTTTAAAGACTCGAGGTTCTTACAACACTAGCGCGGTCGGCTATTGGTGGCTATTGTGAGGGACGGCTGTCTTTGATACCACCGACTCCGCCACGCATAAATAAGGATGTCAACTCCAAAATTCTTTCTAATCTTAATAATAATAAAACTATCATTATTTACTTTTATAATTTTTTTTTGTTTCTACGATGATTTTAATGATTATTATTTCAGTTTAAAATTGATAGTTGGGAACAATTATTTACTTATTTACTTCGGAATACTAAAGACTGCCGATAATCACAGGTAGATAATTCGATAGCGTTTAGTTTCTGCTATGATCGAGTCAATTACGAATCACATTTTTATTTAATTTGCTAAGGGGATATTAAGCGATTAAAATTAACATGAAAAATGTGCCTGCTTTATCGTAATAATAACCGTAATTCTAAATTTCATAGTCATGGTAACTATCCCATTTGTGTATGGCATAAAAATAAGTCATTGATTTCGGCAACTAACTTTTTTGCTTCGTTTCGTTGCTACGTTTGAAATAAAAGATTTTTACAAGCGCAAAAGTATTTTAACGAACTTTTGAATAAACATCATTCCATTAAGGCCACTAAATAAGTACTTACCACATAAGATTTTTTTATGTTACCAAAAATAAATAAACTTTAATTTTCTGCTTAATTTAATTCCTTAAATAACTAGTAGTAGCCCTAGAATAGCTTGTGTGGCGCCCGGTCCGTCGTCCGGCGGCACTCTTGTGTTCGCGGCCAGTGGCCCAACGGCAGCACAAGCGCAATGGCGGCCATTACGTAAGCTCGTGTGCGTGCGGATTTTTGTCAGTGTAGTAGTGAATCAGCTGAACAGGGTGTTGTATTGGGTTGATAAGAAATGAAGTTGTTTCCTTAATTATCTCGGAAACTAGCCTGAATTTTTGGCTCAAACTTTGGGAACGTATTCAGTGTGACGTATACATGCTCCCATTAAACGGAACGTAGCTGATTTAGAAGGACCCTATATATTTCCCGCGAACTTATATATTTCCCGCGACCTTGTATATTTCCCGCGACCTTGCTGTGTATTTCCCGCGACCTAGTTGTGTATTTCCCGCGACCTAGTCCGTGACCTAGTTGTGTATTTCCCGCGACCTTGTACATTTCCTGTTCTCTGTACCTGAGCGCCTGCAGCATGGCCGTGTGCTGTAGATGCAGCATGGCGGCCCAGTGCGCGCGGAACACGGGCCGCCGCAGCAGCTCTGTCAGCAGCGCCAGCGCGTCGCCGACGAGGCAGCCTTGTATATACCCCGCGACCTTGTACATTCCCCGCGACCTTGTACCTGAGCGCGTGCAGCATGGCCGTGTGCTGTAGATGCAGCATGGCGGCCCAGTGCGCGCGGAACACGGGCCGCCGCAGCAGCTCTGTCAGCAGCGCCAGCGCGTCGCCGACGAGGCAGCCTTGTATATACCCCGCGACCTTGTACATTCCCCGCGACCTTGTACCTGAGCGCGTGCAGCATGGCCGTGTGCTGTAGATGCAGCATGGCGGCCCAGTGCGCGCGGAACACGGGCCGCCGCAGCAGCTCTGTCAGCAGCGCCAGCGCGTCGCCGACGAGGCAGCCTTGTATATACCCCGCGACCTTGTACCTGAGCGCCTGCAGCATGGCCGTGTGCTGTAGATGCAGCATGGCGGCCCAGTGCGCGCGGAACACGGGCCGCCGCAGCAGCTCTGTCAGCAGCGCCAGCGCGTCGCCGACGAGGCAGCCTTGTATATACCCCGCGACCTTGTACCTGAGCGCGTGCAGCATGGCCGTGTGCTGTAGATGCAGCATGGCGGCCCAGTGCGCGCGGAACACGGGCCGCCGCAGCAGCTCGGTCAGCAGCGCCAGCGCGTCGCCGACGAGGCAGCCTTGTATATACCCCGCGACCTTGTACATTCCCCGCGACCTTGTACCTGAGCGCGTGCAGCATGGCCGTGTGCTGTAGATGCAGCATGGCGGCCCAGTGCGCGCGGAACACGGGCCGCCGCAGCAGCTCGGTCAGCAGCGGCAGCGCGTCGCCGACGAGGCAGCCTTGTATATACCCCGCGACCTTGTACATTCCCCGCGACCTTGTACCTGAGCGCGTGCAGCATGGCCGTGTGCTGTAGATGCAGCATGGCGGCCCAGTGCGCGCGGAACACGGGCCGCCGCAGCAGCTCGGTCAGCAGCGGCAGCGCGTCGCCGACGAGGCAGCCTTGTATATACCCCGCGACCTTGTACATTCCCCGCGACCTTGTACCTGAGCGCGTGCAGCATGGCCGTGTGCTGTAGATGCAGCATGGCGGCCCAGTGCGCGCGGAACACGGGCCGCCGCAGCAGCTCTGTCAGCAGCGCCAGCGCGTCGCCGACGAGGCAGCCTTGTATATACCCCGCGACCTTGTACATTCCCCGCGACCTTGTACCTGAGCGCCTGCAGCATGGCCGTGTGCTGTAGATGCAGCATGGCGGCCCAGTGCGCGCGGAACACGGGCCGCCGCAGCAGCTCTGTCAGCAGCGCCAGCGCGTCGCCGACGAGGCAGCCTTGTATATACCCCGCGACCTTGTACATTCCCCGCGACCTTGTACATTCCCCGTGACCTTGTACCTGAGCGCGTGCAGCATGGCCGTGTGCTGTAGATGCAGCATGGCGGCCCAGTGCGCGCGGAACACGGGCCGCCGCAGCAGCTCTGTCAGCAGCGCCAGCGCGTCGCCGACGAGGCAGCCTTGTATATACCCCGCGACCTTGTACATTCCCCGTGACCTTGTACCTGAGCGCCTGCAGCATGGCCGTGTGCTGTAGATGCAGCATGGCGGCCCAGTGCGCGCGGAACACGGGCCGCCGCAGCAGCTCTGTCAGCAGCGCCAGCGCGTCGCCGACGAGGCAGCCTTGTACATTCCCCGCGACCTTGTACATTCCCCGCGACCTTGTACCTGAGCGCGTGCAGCATGGCCGTGTGCTGTAGATGCAGCATGGCGGCCCAGTGCGCGCGGAACACGGGCCGCCGCAGCAGCTCTGTCAGCAGCGCCAGCGCGTCGCCGACGAGGCAGCCTTGTACATTCCCCGCGACCTTGTACCTGAGCGCCTGCAGCATGGCCGTGTGCTGTAGATGCAGCATGGCGGCCCAGTGCGCGCGGAACACGGGCCGCCGCAGCAGCTCTGTCAGCAGCGCCAGCGCGTCGCCGACGAGGCAGCCTTGTATATACCCCGCGACCTTGTACCTGAGCGCCTGCAGCATGGCCGTGTGCTGTAGATGCAGCATGGCGGCCCAGTGCGCGCGGAACACGGGCCGCCGCAGCAGCTCTGTCAGCAGCGCCAGCGCGTCGCCGACGAGGCAGCCTTGTATAAACCCCGCGACCTTGTACATTCCCCGCGACCTTGTACCTGAGCGCGTGCAGCATGGCCGTGTGCTGTAGATGCAGCATGGCGGCCCAGTGCGCGCGGAACACGGGCCGCCGCAGCAGCTCTGTCAGCAGCGCCAGCGCGTCGCCGACGAGGCAGCCTTGTATATACCCCGCGACCTTGTACCTGAGCGCCTGCAGCATGGCCGTGTGCTGTAGATGCAGCATGGCGGCCCAGTGCGCGCGGAACACGGGCCGCCGCAGCAGCTCTGTCAGCAGCGCCAGCGCGTCGCCGACGAGGCAGCCTTGTATATACCCCGCGACCTTGTACATTCCCCGCGACCTTGTACCTGAGCGCGTGCAGCATGGCCGTGTGCTGTAGATGCAGCATGGCGGCCCAGTGCGCGCGGAACACGGGCCGCCGCAGCAGCTCTGTCAGCAGCGCCAGCGCGTCGCCGACGAGGCAGCCTTGTATATACCCCGCGACCTTGTACATTCCCCGCGACCTTGTACCTGAGCGCGTGCAGCATGGCCGTGTGCTGTAGATGCAGCATGGCGGCCCAGTGCGCGCGGAACACGGGCCGCCGCAGCAGCTCTGTCAGCAGCGCCAGCGCGTCGCCGACGAGGCAGCCTTGTATATACCCCGCGACCTTGTACATTCCCCGCGACCTTGTACCTGAGCGCCTGCAGCATGGCCGTGTGCTGTAGATGCAGCATGGCGGCCCAGTGCGCGCGGAACACGGGCCGCCGCAGCAGCTCTGTCAGCAGCGCCAGCGCGTCGCCGACGAGGCAGCCTTGTATATACCCCGCGACCTTGTACATTCCCCGCGACCTTGTACATTCCCCGCGACCTTGTACCTGAGCGCGTGCAGCATGGCCGTGTGCTGTAGATGCAGCATGGCGGCCCAGTGCGCGCGGAACACGGGCCGCCGCAGCAGCTCTGTCAGCAGCGCCAGCGCGTCGCCGACGAGGCAGCGGGCCGACGGGTGCTCGGCTTGGTATCCTTCCCGCGACCTTGTACATTCCCCGCGACCTTGTACCTGAGCGCGTGCAGCATGGCCGTGTGCTGTAGATGCAGCATGGCGGCCCAGTGCGCGCGGAACACGGGCCGCCGCAGCAGCTCTGTCAGCAGCGCCAGCGCGTCGCCGACGAGGCAGCCTTGTATATACCCCGCGACCTTGTACATTCCCCGCGACCTTGTACCTGAGCGCCTGCAGCATGGCCGTGTGCTGTAGATGCAGCATGGCGGCCCAGTGCGCGCGGAACACGGGCCGCCGCAGCAGCTCTGTCAGCAGCGCCAGCGCGTCGCCGACGAGGCGGCCTTGTATATACCCCGCGACCTTGTACATTCCCCGCGACCTTGTACATTCCCCGTGACCTTGTACCTGAGCGCCTGCAGCATGGCCGTGTGCTGTAGATGCAGCATGGCGGCCCAGTGCGCGCGGAACACGGGCCGCCGCAGCAGCTCGGTCAGCAGCGCCAGCGCGTCGCCGACGAGGCAGCGGGCCGCGGACGGGTGCTCGGCTTGGTATCCTTCCCGCGACCTTGTACATTCCCCGCGACCTTGTACATGTCCTGATGTCGTGTACCTGAGCGCGTGCAGCATGGCCGTGTGCTGTAGATGCAGCATGGCGGCCCAGTGCGCGCGGAACACGGGCCGCCGCAGCAGCTCTGTCAGCAGCGCCAGCGCGTCGCCGACGAGGCAGCGGGCCGCGGACGGGTGCTCGGCTTGGTATCCTTCCCGCGACCTTGTACATTCCCCGCGACCTTGTACATGTCCTGATGTCGTGTACCTGAGCGCGTGCAGCATGGCCGTGTGCTGTAGATGCAGCATGGCGGCCCAGTGCGCGCGGAACACGGGCCGCCGCAGCAGCTCTGTCAGCAGCGCCAGCGCGTCGCCGACGAGGCAGCGGGCCGACGGGTGCTCGGCTTCGAGCGCCTTCACAACCATCGTGTATTGCTCGTCGGACGCCTGCCGGACCATGTCGAGGAGCACGCAGATTATGCGGCGCTGTGGGAAAAGGTTTTGTCAATATAACTTGACAAGCTCGTTTTGTAATATTTTAACCTATTATATTGCATTTTAATTAAAATAGTAAGACGGATCTTAACGCGACGTTTATTAATGAGTTATAGCCTGACCAGGAACATAAAAACCCTGGCATAGAGGCGCGTCAATTGCATTTGATAGTGCAACACTGAATACAGTCGTACCTGTGTTAAATTAATAGGCTAACTTTATGTATCAGAATTCAGGATTACGGGCTAATTTGATATTTTCATAAATTAACGAAAAAATATTATTATAAGTAACCTGGTTTAAATAAATTAAATGAAACCACTAAACTAGCTAGTAGGATTTATTTTATTAAGTATTCATCAATAATCAAATTCAGAACTTGAATATTCAACTGCAATGTCTGCTCATGAACGCTTTAAACTCGGTACTTCTTCTTTCCCAATTCCATAAAATTCAACACTTAGAAAGTGACAAAAAACTTTAAAATAGGTAGTTGAAACAAACCACAGCTAATTTTCATAGTGGACTGTACTATACGATAAACATGTCAGTCAATTTGACAACCTTTGTCGGAAACATTATTCAATGAAAATATTGTCCGAACCCTTAGTATTTCTCTTCGACAAATACTTTAACACATTGTGAACCACTTTTCTTTCACGACTATAAAAAGATTTTAGCAATTTAATTCACAAAATCAATTGCGCACATTTAAAATAAAGTTTGTTTACACTTTGACAGCAATAGACTGACATGCAAGGTGACATGTCAATGAAGTTTTCAGTTACTGTTGCCATTAAAAGAAATTAGTACCATTAGTTTTCCGCAACATGGCGAGGGTTTTTATGTTCCTGGTCGGGCTATAAGTTACATTATATGACAAATGACAATATGAGGGTAGTTGAAAATCTTCAAGCCCGCCCAAACGGACGACGCCGCGAACCGCCAGTCTGCTTGTGACCACGGCTGCAACATCGCAGCCGAAACGTCAAACCGTGAGTACATAATGTAACTCATTAATAAACGTCGCGTTAAGACCCGTCTTGCTATTTTAATTGAAATGGAACGCGAAAGTTTAAAATCTTATATGTTGCATTTTTTACTATAAAATCACTTCACGTTGTGCATTGTGTTTATGTTGCAAAAATCCCATGTAGTGATAATTTTAAGGCTCGTTTTCCTTCTAAAAGTGGCAGTTCGCACCACGATAGAAACAGGAGACCGAGACGGGAGACTTCGTTAAGGTTCGGACAAACCAACGCGATCACACGCGATCAGCCGGCGTGCAGCGATGGCGACCACACTTAAATGCATTGATCGTCATCTCTGCACGCCGACTGATCGCGTGATCGCGTTGGTTTGACCGAACCTTTTTTTTTTATGCATAACAAGGCAGGTATTTGACCACAATCGCACCTGATGTTAAGTGGGATGCAGTCTAGGATGGTACATATCTGCCCTGTAAGTGCTTATTCACTCTCGCCTTGAAGAACCTTTACTTCTTACTCCCGTCTCGATCTCCTGTTTTTGATGCGGTGCGAACCGCCACCTTTACATATAAAGTCAAAAGATTTTGGAAAGGTTTGTTCATTCGTTTCAATTAAATGACGTCCACTGCTGGACAAAGGCCTCCCCCAAGGATTTCCATAACGACTGGTCCTGCGATACCCGCAACCAGGGACTTCCTGCAACTGCCACGAGATCATCTTTCCACCTAATGGGCTGCCCACACTACTTCTACGAGCCCATGCTCCACTAAAGAACTTTTCAGCCCCAACGGCCATCAGCTCTACGAGCTTTGTGTCCCGCCCACTGCCACTTGTTTTAGCAATGAAGGCTGCGACAATCACTAGTTTTCCTGCAATAACTCATCAGTAGCGGATCATCAGCTGACCCCTGCTCGTCAGTCTTCCTCTCTTTCAGCATCGACGCAGCCGTGGTGAGGACGGTCGGCAGGAGTCTCCTGGCCAGTTCTCCTCTATCAGCCTCCACTGGGCCCACGTCTCTAGCCAGGAGTCCTAGTGCTTATAACTCACCAGTAGCGGATCATCAGCTGACCCCTGCTCGTCGGTCTTCCTCTCTTTCAGCATCGACGCGGCCGTGGTCAGGACAGTCGGCAGGAGTCTCCTGGCCAACTCTCTTCTATCAGCCTCCACTGGGCCCACGTCTCTAGCCAGGAGTCCTAGTGTTTATAACTCACCAGTAGCGGATCATCAGCTGACCCTGCTCGTCAGTCTTCCTCTCTTTCAGCATCGACGCAGCCGTGGTCAGGGAGTCTCCTGGCCAACTCTCTTCTATCAGCTTCCACTGGGCCCACGTCTCAAGCCAGGTGTCTTAGTGCTTATAACTCACCAGTAGCGGATCATCAGCTGACCCCTGCTCGTCAGTCTTCCTCTCTTTCAGCATCGACGCAGCCGTGGTCAGGACGGTCGGCAGGAGTCTCCTTGCCAGCTCTCCTCTATCAGCCTATACTGGGCCTACGTCTCTAGCCAGGAGTCCTAGTGCTTATAACTCACCAGTAGCGGATCATCAGCTGACCCCTGCTCGTCAGTCTTCCTCTCTTTCAGCATCGACGCAGCCGTGGTCAGGACGGTCGGCAGGAGTCTCCTGGCCAGCTCTCCTCTATCAGCTTCCACTGGACCCACGTCGTCTCTAGCCAGGAGGGTCATGACTTCGCCTAGCGCTTCCACGCAGAGCTCCACCTGGATTTAGATTCTATTTTAATAGCAGTACAGTTGTGGTTTGAGTGATCTGTGATTTGGTGCATCGAAGTTGAGTTATGTCTAAGTGAATGTGTGTTTGTTTAGAAGAAGAATCGACAGTGGCATTTTACATGATACAAATATTTCCTAACGGAGAAAACCTTAATTTATTCCTTTCTGTACTCAAATGATTTTTGTTGATTGTTGTGGAGTTACCTAAATGCGGAATAAGCGGTATGGTACATAGGCTGTTTATTCTAAGCACTAACCTTATACGCCTCGACTCAGCTGCATAAAAATGTTTGCGATTAGTAATAAATACTGTACAGCGAATTTTCCATGATATAAAGTAGATGCGTTTTCACCATGGCAATACAATATGGCAAAAAAATGAAACTATTTATGTCATAGAATGTCATTAATAAATATACTTTCATTTAGCAAATGATTGAATACATATTGGTAATGTATCATAGACACGGCAGCGAATTCCATGTCTACATACGTAGCGTTTAAGCGTTTGGCTCACCTGTAAAACGCTGTAGCATGCTCCATACATTTTTTTTTCAACGCCCGAGTTAAGCTTAGTTTTGTTATGCTATACGAGTTGAACGATGTACATAAGGCAAGAAAAATATATTATGTTGCTCTTGCCAGGTTCTTATCTACGAGATACTTACATGATTTCAATTCGTCAATGCATAGGATAATAATAGTAAGACTAAACAGACTCGTCACCTTTCTGACCAGTTGCGAGTAGGCTAAATCCTCAATTTTCCTCTGGTAAAGAGGGAGAATACTCTTTCAGAATGAATGACCTGATGACGATGATGACTGTGCGGTCTATCTGGTTGCGGCTGGGTGTACCAGGCGTACTAGGGTGTAGCAGGTGAATGTAGTCCAGCGGGGGTACCAAAGGTCAGTCCAAGGGTACCGTAATGGATACGTACTAGATGCCTAGCAAGCGCGCCGCCGGAGCAGTAAAGACTGAATGATCTATTGACGAACTAGTCTGACCACACATGGAGAAGACCAGTTCCAGCTGGGTGCATGAACGCTTGAAGCCAAGTCCAGTTCAGTGGATACGTACTAACTGCTTTGCGTGCTGCATGTCATGTAGCCGGAATGATCTATTGACGATGTAGTCTGACCACATATGGATTTGTCTGAGCACATATGGAGGAGACCAGTTGCAGCTGGGTGTAGTCAATGAACGCTTGAAGCCAAGTCCAGATCAGTGGATACGTACTAACTGCTTCGCGTGCTGCGTGTCATGTAGCCGGGCCGTGTCGGCACCGAGCAAGCGCGCCGCCGGTCTCCCGAGCAGTGAAGACTGAATAATCTATTGACGATTTTTTCTGAGCACGTATGGAGGAAACCAGTTGCAGCTGGGTGCAGTCAATGAACGCTTGAAGCCAAGTCCAGATCAGTGGATACGTACTAACTGCTTCGCGTGCTGCGTGTCATGTAGCCGGGCGGTGTCGGCGCCGAGCAAACGCGCCGCCGGACTCCAGAACAGTAAAGACTGGATGATCTGACGATGTAGTCTGACCGACCACACATGGATTTGTCTGAGCACATTATGGAGGAGACCAGTTCCAGCTGGGTGCAGTCAATGATCGCTTGAAGCCAAGTCCAGATCAGTGGATACGTACTAACTGCCTCGCGTGCTGCGTGTCATGTAGTCGCGCGGTGTCGGCGCCGAGCAAGCGCGCCGCCGGAGTAGTGAAGACTTAAGATCTATTGACGATTTTGTCTGAGCACGTAAGGAGGAAACCAGTTCCAGCTGGGTGCAGTCAATGAACGCTTGAAGCCAAGGGACGATTCTCATGCAATCGAAAAAAAGTTCACAGTCGAAAAATAATTCGAAGATCGTTCATAGGGTAAGGTTAGGTTTTTTCGACTATTACACCGTTTGTGCATTCTCAGAAGTTCATATCAAATTATAAAAATAAATGGGCTTTGTAATAAAATTTCACTAAGCAAAGATAAATTATTCTTTTTTTTTATTTTTTTTTATTTATCTTTATTAAAGAAACATACAGCCTTTCATACGGAAGTTACAGCGTTTTTAAAAACGTCGCAACGGACCGTAACAAAAGTTCGTATACGGAAAAAATTCGATTGCATGAGAATCGTATCCAGGTCCAGATCAGTGGATACGTACTAACTGCTTCGCGTGCTGCGTGTCATGTAGTCGGGCCGTGTCGGCGCCGAGCAAACGCGCCGCCTTGTCGACCGAACGCGACTTCAGTGCGGCGTCTCGTTCCAGCTGCACCGCGCACACAGTCAACCACGACCGAAACGTGGTCTACTCCGAAAGGTTACGATAAACGCTCTATCCGTCTCGCTCTGTCGTATGGCGAGGGATAGAGATACCGAAACCGTTTCGGAGCAGAGCCAGAGTATGGAAATGCGCATTTCTTATTGGCAAGCGTTTTAAATGTGATGCTATTAAGTAACGATTTTCCCATAAACGACATGCACGTTCTAAACTATCGAAATACTCTAATCGTTGGAGGTTTCTGTCAATCTCCATTATTCATTTTCATGTTTACATTTAGTAAAAATGGTGTCCTTTTCGTTTAGCCTATGACTTGACATGTAAATAAAGATTCTTGTATTTAAATAAAATTAAAACGAAGAATAAATAATTCAAAAGCATAATTAAAATATTAATAGTAAATACCATAGATACAAGATCATTTCTAGCACCAATTCAATGTTGATGAATTGGTGACATAGATACATAATTTAATAGCAAATTTATTGAAAATGCCCATAAAAAATACGCATTATCATAAAGACGTTTCGGAAGTGGGATTATAAGCATACACCAATAGCATAAACTCATCATTACAGAAACAAAATTAAGACTCAAATTGAATTCAATTTAAACAAATATAATCTGTAATGAGAAGTCAAAATCGCAAGATGGCAACTGTCAGTGAACTGTCACTTATACAGCTGTCATCCCGCAAACGCGTGACATGCAACACATCAAGAGTTTGCACACAATTTAGTCCTCAAGCGACATCTAGTGCTCGCTTGTTTTTATTATTTGAAAACTTCAAAAAACGTTGCATTGTTATTTTAAAAAGAAAAACGACGTTGTCTTTTATTGTTTTATATGATAAAAATATGTAAACTGAAAATAAAAATACTTAAAAAGTACATATTATACGAAGTAAATATTCTTAAAAATAAATAACATAAAATAATAAAAGAAAAATAATTAGTCAATAGTAAGAAGAAACATATGGAGGAAATGTGACAGGACAGCACACAGTGATAATTTTATTAGTAAAAAAAGTGATCTCACAAACACACAAAACCAAAAACAAACCACACGAAATTTTACATCCCATTAAAATTATTACAACTACATACTCCTTTTTAATGACCCTTTAAAAAAACTCCCATCATTTTTTTCTTTTATTTTATGGAGTATTTTTTTAAACCGTTTATATTAATTGAGCTATTTTTTACAAACTTTCTAATACCTCATAGTAAAAACCTACATAATATCACAAAACACACTACATGCTCACACACATAAAGTGATGTTAGTAAACAATACATATTAATAATGATAAATTCTGACAGAAGAGTGAATTTAGGAAAAAAGGATTGTATTTTTATAGGAATAGGGTGTACTTTGGTGGTTTGAGTTAGAACGATTTGTGTGCATATCTCACGATGCGTGGTGCGACGTGGACATCCTTTTTAGAATACTGAATTGAAGATTTGTCATCTCTTTCCCTCCTTAGTAAATAGATACGAGCAAGATAAATAATTACGTTTGTCAAAATAGATCGGGAATTAAAGTTGTATCGCAAGTAGTTGATGAAATGGATTGATAGTTTTTTATTTTGACACCAGTTTTGTCTTATGTCATTGAAGACAGTAATAATATAATTATAGTTCCAAAATACTGAACTGTCCTATGCATGACATTGACAGTGGGGCGCCACCGTCAATACCGGATCGCTGGTTCCGATTTTTGCCATGTTGGAAACCATATGTTGAACGATGGTAGCGCCCCCCTGTCATTGAGTTTGGTGGGACAGTTCAGCGTGGGTCATCTATATGAATATCTCTTGTGGCGGAGTTTTGAGCTGACACTGTGTAGGTTTGTTGTCGACAAGAAAAGAAGAAGAATATTGTTCCAATTATTACGAAAAAAACATACGAAGTACCAAAATTCAATTCAGTATTCTAGTAAAATACCTAAACGTTGATTCTTATACTTAGATACCATTCGCATTGTTCAAAAATTAATGCACTACTATCCAGTTTAGTATGTGAAATAAAAACAATATCGTTATTAATTATGACATAATAATATAATTTATATTATTTACGTTATTGTAAACACAATTAACAATGCTGAATAGATCTAGAAGTAATTTCTAATTAGTTTTACATTAGTTTTCCTGTTTTTAAAGCAATGCCCACTGAAATGTTAGTTAATTTACTATTACAGGATGCATGTGTGATGATAATTTTAATTATTATGAAATAATTAATCAGCAACATAGGTATAACACCGATTAATTATTTCATAACAACAACATAGGTTGTCAATAATTATGTGTTAAATGACAGGATAATATGTATTGAATGTTAAGGATAAAATGGGGTGTATATTAGGGAATGCATCTTTGAGTAAATGATTGTCACAACAATTCATAAAATAAATCCTCACACATCCATCCTTTCACTAAAGATTAAATAAATAATAATATTTTCACTATAATTGGCTATTTACAGTAAAAATATTAAGACCTAGTGTTGCCGATCGATAGTCGACTATCGATAGTCTATCGATAGTCAAACTATCGCAAGACTATTGATTGGCCTATCGATAGTATCGATACTGTCGATACTATCGATACTATCGATAGCTCAAAACGAGGCAATACTATTGAATATGTGCAATACAATCGATACTATCGATAGTATTGTTGCTCGTGAAGAATAAACTATCGATAGTATCGATACTATCGATAGTATTGTCGCTTTTGAATAAAAAAACTATCAATACTATCGATAGTATCGATACTATCGATTGTTCTAGACTATCGATAGTTTGGCAATTTACAATAGTATCGTTTACAATATTTGGGTATAATAGTCAATAGCCACAACAATAGGGTTATTGGAATACTTGAATTATTTCATATAGTTAACTATAACATTTAATTATATGTTTCCAAAATTGGCAATACATAATACATTTTATTTGCCGTACTTAACTAATGCAGGTAGTTTTAAATACAAGTGAGATTATTATTGTTAGTTATTTGTTTAGTTCGTAATTCAAGCGAAACATTTTAAATATTGTAAAAATGAATTTAAACATACCCAATACTATTGCAAATTTACAGACTATCGATAGTCTAGAACAATCGATAGTATCGATACTATCGATAGTATTGATAGCTTTTTATTCAAAAGCGACAATACTATCGATAGTATCGATACTATCGATAGTTTATTCTTCACGAGCAACAATACTATCGATAGTATCGATAGTATTGCACATATTCAATAGTATTGCCTCGTTTTGAGCTATCGATAGTATCGATAGTATCGACAGTATCGATACTATCGATAGGCCTATCGATGGAGAAGGCTTTTTCGAATGAAAACTATCGATAGTTTTACTATCGATAGTTCGGCAACACTATTAAGACCCACCTGAGGTCTGATTAAAATTGAACAGAATATTTTCTGATAAGCATGAACGCTATTTATCAATTAAACTAATATTTTTTTTGTACATCGATATTTTGCTACCCAATAAAACAATGCTTAAATACATCATAATAAAAAAATCGCGATAAACAAAACAATATTTCCGCGATAACATCCTCAGACACAAATAAAGTTGAATAATTTTAATCAGACCCCGTATGGCGATTGCGTTAAAACAATTCTATCATCAAGTGCCAGCAGGCGGCATGCATCGGCGTGCGTACTGCGGTGCTTACCTCGCTGCTGCTGCGGCGGCCGGGGACAAACATGTTCAAATAGCTGCGGCGCGAGCGAGCTTCCCGTGAGAAGAGACCTTCCAATTCACTCATCTTGATAGTATTCGTAATATTCCGCCACATAATTCACTAAGCTTATGCACAATATGCACCTTATTCATTACATAAAGTAAAAATATATCCATTTGATGAATATACCGACGAACTTTAAACTTTTGAGGAGTTGCATTTAACTACAACCTGGTAATTTCGCTATGTAATCTTTACAAAACACTGTCAGTAGCATTTTACACACTGTTTATTTGATAACGCCACGGCGATTACTCATATGTTTTTGACAAGGTTAAGATAAATAAAATCCAAGCTATTAATGTTCACTTCGAATCTATACATTTATGGAGATTTGCCAATCGAAAATAAACACACAAAACAACGTAATTGCTATACTGTTACTTTTGATTTGAAAAGTATTCAGCAAATGCAAAATACGTGTGCATCCTCAATAGAGGAAAACCATAAAGGGATATATTTCCGGATGTTAGAAGTAATTCCCCAGTTAATACTGGTGAAATTATAATATATTAATTACAAATTAAATAATACTATAAAGGATACAATGCATGAATCATCACATTACTGACCGATAAAATTAGAATGTTTGTATTTGCAACTATGTATTTAATATGTAATTTCAGTATTTTATATTACAGAATTAGTTCCCATGTTAAATGAGACTTACACTTCAGATTAGCTCACTATTTTAGGCGGCCCTTTAGAAAAGAAATCGAAATCCGAAATAGGTGATTTAAAAATCTCTTTCTCACCAGAAACTCGCTCACAGTTCGGGTTCCAAGTTAAATTACTTACATACCATTGCCAGGGAGTGCCAAGTGCGTACATAACAAACAACGTGGACTTATGGTGTACGGACGGACACAGTGTTAAAACATGTAGACATCGCCGGTTCAAAATAAACACACAATTTCTAGCTAATGATCTTCATCCAGCAGTTAAAGTTACAAATCGCAATACAGAAACGAATTGATAAAATTATGAGTATTTTGCCTTCTAAAGATTATTGCAATTTGTAACTTTAAAATAAATCTAAAATGGTTGATGGGAAATAAACCAAAAAATAATATAATAATCTGAAATTAAAATTGTATGCTAACCGATCTTGATAGTATTGCATAACGACGCAAAAAAAAAACAACAGAACAAAACTGGGGATCAAGTCTTTCAATTAATTTGAATTTACTTTTTAGTTCTAAACTTCTAATGTAATCTTGGTCTAATTGTGTTAAATTACTTTTTAAGTATTTACTTTGGAAATAAAATTTTCATGATTTTACAGATAAAAATAAAAACACCTGGGTAAACACTAATCTTTCATAACAGCCCCACTTACATATTCATTACTTTTTTAATCTAAAAGGAAAGTCCTTTCTTGACTAGTTTTTTAATAGGGTCTCCTGTCTGAGCAAACAAGCAGTGCACAGTAAACATAAATAAAGTCACTTAAATTTTTTACAGTCTGCCTCCAGTTATTCGTGAGACGAATCTCCCATTTAATTTATATCACTGCAACTCATATAGAGAATCTACAGTTCTCTATTTATGAAAATGGGTAATGCCGTATTTTCCTTGATGTACAAACTTACTAAATAAGTAAAAATTCTACAGAGTAACTCACATGTAAGTGGGGCTTCAAAACCTAGCACATCAACAGACATACCTCAGCCTTTTCCTTCAGCAAAGCGCGTACAGTCGACGCCAGATGTGGAAGCAATAGGGCCCGGGCGGCGGGCGCGGCGCAAAGTGGGCCCTTAACGAGCTCTAATAAAGCCAGCATTCGTTGCTTGCTCAGCCGGCCGAGAGGTAACGCGTCTAGTGCGCTCACTATGTACGCGCTGCAACAGTAGAATGATATACTTTAAAATTAAAGACTACACTACACGCGAAATT
Organism: Ostrinia nubilalis; assembly: GCF_963855985.1. Classification (NCBI taxonomy): domain Eukaryota; kingdom Metazoa; phylum Arthropoda; class Insecta; order Lepidoptera; family Crambidae; genus Ostrinia; species Ostrinia nubilalis. The sequence goes on along the minus strand of NC_087111.1, from coordinate 1,132,513 downwards.
GCTTTAACGAAGTTTTCGTCGAAATGCATGATTATAGGCTCGTGCATCACATTTCGAGCCCTTTGTCTCGGGGGCAAAAACCAACAACGAGTGGGGAGCCTCCACTTAATCGTAAAATGAATCCCCATAAGTCACAACTGTAAAGGCACTACATATTGTTCATAAGTCAAAGTAAGATGGTGCAACCCAGCCCTAATGTTTGTTGCAAACTAGCATCTATTTACAACTACATAATATGCAGTGAGTTGAATGAGTGCTATGGAGAGGGCTATGCTCGGTGTTTCTTTACGAGATCGAATCAGAAATGAGAAGAATCCGTAAACGAACTAAAGTCGCTGACTTAGCCCGACGGATCAGCAAGCTGAAGTGGCAATGGGCAGGGTACATAGTACGCAGAACTGACGGCCGATGGGGCAGCAAGGTTCTGGAATGGAGGCCGCGTACCGGAAAATAAGGTGGACCAACGACATCATAAAGGTAGCAGGGAAGGACGCAGGCCGCTAATCGATCAACATGGAAAGCATTGGGGGAGGCCTATGTTCAGCAGTGGACGTCCTGTGGCTGAAATGATGATGATGATGATGATGATGATGATGATGAAGATGCATTGTATCAATCAACTTACCCCAGTTCAATAGGCGGGCACACAGCTAAAGCGTGTGGCACGGCGGCGGGCAGGTACTTGAGGGCAGAGCCTTGGCACGTGAGCGCGTGCTCGCCGCGCCGCATCAGCCACACTAGCGCTTCTAGCAGGCTCTGTGGGATGATAATGTATTGATGAGTGAGCAACTTGACTTTAATTACAGGCATATTATACAGGAGGATTCGTTAGGAGGTTTGCCATATGTTTGTCTCGAAGCGCTGGTAGGGCCCAAAAGATAAGGAGACATGTAAAGTGCCCCATAAGGGCTACCTTTTCTTTTTTTATTATTTTCTATTGACGTTCATAAGTGCCACTTGTGGTCTAAACTGAATAAATATTTTTGATTTTGATTTTTGATTTTGGAGGTACTCAAACAATAGGGATTGATTCTACTGCTCAATCAAATGCAACTTTTCCCAATAGAACAAAGTTCAAAGGAAAATAAACTCCAAATTGTAATCCAATATCATTTAACTAGATATTGGTCCTATAGGAGGTAAAGCCCGGTTTGTGAGCACGTAGAATTTTGTCAAATGACCCCAAGCTACCCATCCTTATCGCTCGCGCGTAATTATATTGCTGTCGCGGCTGTGCGACGGGCGGCCGCAGTGAGTGTGCGAGCGCGACAGCAATATAATTACTACAGTTGTATTTGAGTAGAATCAAGCCCTTTTGTACCTACAGTTAGCGCAACGTACAAGGACTCTTTCTATAAGACCTTTTAATGTAAACGGACAGCTGACGTCCAGAATACTATGATTCACAATAAAGCTTTAAGCTTTATATTCTCTTCAAACTTCAATTTTGTTTAGGCACTCAGCATGGCGTCTACATTATAGAGAGTTCTTATTAGATCGTTTCAAACACGAAGACGCGCCCCACCAGTTTTTGGTCTCGGTCGCGCGGGGTGCGGGGAGTTTGATCCGAGCAATCCGAGCGGCATTATTGTAGTGTGCGTGTGCATTTATGGATGATTTAGCGTGTACCGATGACACAAACATTAGCGGAAGAATGGTGGGGCGCGTCTTCGTGGATGAAACAATATATAACTGCTGTCTGCTGACGTGTGTTGTCTCGCTTCTGTCAGCTGTCTGCTGTCGCTGACTCACCTCGAAGCGCCTCCCGAAGTCAGCGTCAGCAGTGCTGTCCCCCAGCGCGCTGCGCAGCTGCCTGCTGCGCACTATGATCCGCACCAGGCTCTCGCTGCACTCCATCACATCAGCAGTCTCTTCAGAGCGTCTCGCTGCTGTCTGCTGTCGCTGACTCACCTCGAAGCGCCTCCCGAAGTCAGCGTCAGCAGTGCTGTCCCCCAGCGCGCTGCGCACTATGATCCGCACCAGGCTCTCGCTGCACTCCATCACATCAGCAGTCTCTTCAGAGCGTCTCGCTGCTGTCTGCTGTCGCTGACTCACCTCGAAGCGCCTCCCGAAGTCAGCGTCAGCAGTGCTGTCCCCCAGCGCGCTGCGCACTATGATCCGCACCAGGCTCTCGCTGCACTCCATCACATCAGCAGTCTCTTCAGAGCGTCTCGCTGCTGTCTGCTGTCGCTGACTCACCTCGAAGCGCCTCCCGAAGTCAGCGTCAGCAGTGCTGTCCCCCAGCGCGCTGCGCAGCTGCCTGCTGCGCACTATGATCCGCACCAGGCTCTCGATGCACTTCATGCACATCAGCAGTCGTTTTAGAGCTGTCTCGCCACTGTCGGCCATTTTGATCACCCATACTATGACGGAGATTAGGTTCCTGTGAATAAAATTGTAATACTTTCAATGCGTTGTTTAGGAACTACTACGCATTTGAAACATGTCCGTATTTCGAAACACTCTGACCGTGGATGTCGTAAAATGCAACTAAAGGACAAAAATATAAACGTCAGGTCTGCCCAAACTTGTCTGGTCATCATGGGTAGTGTAGGACAAATCATGAGGGGCGTGCATGCAGCAGTGGAGACTAAACGAACTAAAGATGATGATGATTAAGCTGCATGTACTCATTCAACCACAAGAGGGATCGAGACCTAATAAAGGTAGCAGGAAGGCGCTGAATGCAGACCGCTACTAACCGGGCGATGTGGAAATCATTGGGGAAGGCCTATGCTCATCAGTGGCTGTTGGCGACATCAAACCTTTTTTATATGTATTTTTTCACTTTTTTATCTAAAGTCAACAAGACGTATCAAAAACAATAGAAAAAGGAAAAAGTATAAAAAGTAAAAAATACATATAAAAAGGTTTGATGTCGCCAATAGGGAATGCAGAATCGGTTCTGGTTTGAGGAACCGGGTTTTTCGGGTCTGGCGGTCATAAGAACCGGGAGCCCCGGTTTTTTCGGTTCTTTCGGTTCCAAAAAAACAATATTTTGATTATGTTTTTTTATTGAAATAACACTTATTTGAATAGACTAGGAATAATCAACAAACATGATTTACAATATTTTTCTATTTTTACTAAATTCTACTCCCAAAAATAAAAAAAAAGTAAAATAATTAGTTTTCAATTGAGGTACCACAATCGAGTCTTTTTCATCCAACTTATCGATATATTTGACTATTTATATATTGACTGTCAGATGCAAAGCAAATAAAGGAGAAGGAGTGTTGCCAACTCTCACACAAAAATATCATCATCATCATCATCATTTCATTTTAAACCATAGGATAGGACGTCCACTGCTGAACATAAACCTCCCCCAATGCTTTCCATGTTGATCGATTGGTAGCGGCCTGCGTCCAGCGCTTCCCTGCTACCTTTATGATGTCGTCGGTCCACCTTGTGGGTGGACGTTCCACGCTGCGTTTTCCGGTACGCGGCCTCCATTCCAGGACCTTCCTGCCCCATCGGCCGTCAGTTCTGCGTCCGCGTCGGGTTATGTCCTCTGAATCCGCTGACATAGAAATGAGGAGATCCGTAAATGAACTAAAGTCGCTACTTTAGTTCATTTACGGATCTCCTCATTTCTGATTCGATCTCGTAAAGAAACACCGAGCATAGCCCTCTCCATAGCACGCTGTGCAACTTTGAGCTTCTGTATAAGGCCTATAGTGAGAGGCCACGTTTCCGAGCCATAAATCATCACTCCTTTCGTCCTCAGGCACTGAGGTATTTTGGATGAAAAGATGTTGCGTAGTTTCCCGAACGCTGCCTAGCCGAGTTGGATTCGACGATTGACTCCCTTTTCGAAATTGGACCTACCTAGCTGGATCGTCAACTATCTCGAGGATTGAGCTCCCAACCGAAACTGGGTAGGGCGCAACATGGACATTGGACATAAGCTTTGTTTTGTCCATATTCATCCTCAGGCCTACCTGTTAGGAAACTCGATTAAGGTCTTTGAGCATTGTGCCAAGATCTTACAACGATTCTGCCATGACCACAATCAGTATCGTGGGCAAACCGAAGGTGAGTGATGTACTCGCCATTAATGTTTATGCCGAATCCTTTCCATTCAAGGAGTTTGAAAGCGTCTTCCAATGCAGTGGTGAACAGTTTAGGAGATATAACATCTCCCTGCCTAACGCCTCACTGCAGTGGAATCGTCCTCGTGCTCTGCTCCTGTACTCGGACCGACATGGTGGCGTTTTTGTACAAGCACTTCAGCACCTCGATATACCGATAGTCAATACGGCACCGCTGAAGAGACTGTAAGCACTGCCCAAGACCCGAACGAATTGAAGACCTTCTCATAGTCTACGAACGCCAAGCATAGTGGCAAGTTATACTCGTCAATCTTCTTTATAACCTGTCGCAGCGTAAGCGCAAACAAAAATATGCCAGTGATTTAAAAAAAGTGTAAGAAAAATGCTTAAAATATTTACATTATCTCATAAAAAAAAAACAAAATACAAAACCAATAAGTAGGTAATCTTTATTAGTAGCTAATCTGATATCTTTGGGTTCTCTATACGTTCGCAATGTTCTTGTTACGACTCATGCCTAATACCTATAACAGATTTTTAGATAAATATGCAAAACCCGAAAGTACCGAAAGAACCGGGTTTTGAATTTTTAAAACCCGGTTTTTAAGCTGTCGAAAAAACCCGGGTTTTCCCGGTTCTTTCGGTTCCGGGATTACCCGGGTACAAACCCTAGTCGCCAACATGGCAGTCTTCTAGCTGAAATGTTGATGATGATGATTAGAATGTAAATAAACTCACTCGTAAGCCAGCGCGTCGCAGAAGCTATCAGCGATGTAGACGTGAAGCACGGGCTGGAAGTGCTGGTATTTGTGGTCGGCCACGAGCGCGATGACGCGCAGCAAGCACTCCAACACCAGCACGCCGTAGCTGTTCTCGCTGTACTCGCCCACGTCTTCCTCCACCTGGGGTGGAAGCAGTCGTAAGATAAGGCAATAAGATTCCAAATACAGTTGTTTATCACCAGGACCACAGAATAATAATAAGTACTACGTACAGAAGTTTTACTTCGCGAAGGTATTTAAAAAAATGTATGCTCAATGTCATTAACAATATGGTGTAATTTAGCCTGTCTCAAGAGTCAAGCACCATTTTGTTGACAAACGTCAGTGATCGGCACTGCGCCGAAGCTATAGGGCTGACTTCGGTAAAATGATGTGACGTGAAGTGCCTAACTGCGGAAAATGGCGGAGGAAATACATGATTTATCATGAATAAATAATTTAACTACTTATTTAACTCTCAGTGTCTTGAGGCAACTTAAAAAAGTACAGTCTGTGTTTTTATTATTATTTAGGCAGTTAAATACTGCACAGTATTTAGTACACCATTTTCTTTATTTTCTTCCATCATACACAAGAATACGCGTGCATGAGTCCAATGTTCGCTCGTATGTGAGGCCTTGTCGAATAGTATCCTGTAGGTGGGCCATCGTGCATGTTTTGTTTTCGATGTAAACTCGCGGAGATGAACAGGCCTGCCAGGACCTCACGACGTAGCTGTTCTCGCTGTACTCGCCCACGTCTTCCTCCACCTGGGGCGGAAGCAGTCGTAAGAGGAGGCAATAAGGTTCAAAATAAAGTATGGACCTCTCAAGGTTAATGGTGCGTCCACACTGGGCGAATATACTCGCGCGGCAAACTCGACATCTTGCTCACTCAAGAGCAGGGTGAGCAGGATGTCGACTTGGCGCGTGAGCATATTCGCTCAGTGTGGACGCACCATAACTGTTCTCGCTGTACTCGCCCACGTCTTCCTCCACCTGGGGTGTAAGTCGTAAGATAAGGCAATTCTTCTTCTTCTTTCCGTGTCGACAACAAACCTACACAGTGTCAGCCCAAAACTCCGCCACAAGAGTGGCGTTGTCAGTAGCACTCATCAAATCCTCCTGAGTGCAGTTGCTTGGGCACTCAGGGCATGACATCAGGTGCTTCATCGATTGGGAACAAAAAGGCTAAAAAGCCGAAGCAATTTCGTAAAAAGTGTGTCCCCTCTCCTTCATGACGATCGGTCAAAAGAGAGATGCAGGATTTTTTTTTTTTTTTTTTACATTTATTTTTTATTTTATTTATTTATTTATTTATTTATTTTAATTACAAGGTTAGGCTTATAATCTAACATTTCTTATATCACTAAACATAAAAATGTTTGTTGTGACATTGCACATTCATCGCAATAGCTTATAAGTATTAAAATTAATATTATAGGAAGGCGGTAGGTATCAATAAATTTGCCAGCTGGAGGTGAGTCGCACGACGCGATACTACGTCGACTCGGGTCGAGCGTTCCGCTAGTTATTTTTTTGCAACGTACCTACAGGGTGTCTTCATGTTTATGTAATACAAGTTATACTTGTTCCAAAGAAATATTTTATTTTATTTTATTTTAGTTAGTAAACTAGTATGACTGTGTAAGATGTGTAATAAGTGCATAGTTTGGTCAGAGGAAAGTTTTGTTATAGTTTTAGTAATTTATATTAATGTAGTTAAGGGTAAGTTTTATCATTGTGTTATGTTATTTGTAGTTCAATTAATATTTATAGATTAGGTAGATTAATGGGTATTTAGCAACACGACGGTATGTTGATTATAAATTATTATTAAAAAAGAACTTCCTAAGTATAATTTTTATATTTTTAGTGTTTATTTTTTCTTTTATATCAGTTGGCAGGAGATTAACCAGTCTCGGAACGATATACTGAGTGGTTCTTGCACCGTAGGTATTTTTAGCAGATATAGTTGAGACCTTTTTATCTTTTACTTTTCTGGTTAGTTTATTATGTTTTATTGGCACGCGTAGTTCTTCTCGATGATATTGTTCTGTTAGCAAGCTATAGTATACTTTTTGGTGTACTGGTATTATTCTACAGTGTTTAAAGAGTTCGTGATAATTATCTGCAAATTGGCGTTTAATGTTTTTAGGAACTATTAACTTTAGAAATCTGAGTTGTATGGAGTATATTTTGTCTAGGTATGTTTTATATGTACGTCCATAGCATGTGATGCCATACGAGATAATTGATTCCACAAGACATAGGTACAGGTTTCTTAGAATTGTATACGGTATTTTATTCTTGATGTAATAGAATTTTGATAGGATAACTCTTAGTTTGTTTATTAAGGTTTCTATATGGCAGGCCCAGTTGAACCGATCGTCAATGATTAGGCCAAGGTATGTCTGCTGGCTAACCCGTTCCACGGCTTCGCAGGAGCATCCCGGTTGTTCAACGTGCAGGCAATTATGATTATGAACCAGTAGGCGTGCGTACTTGCTTGGTTTGTTGTGACTGGAGTGTATATGTATCATTTTGGTTTTTCTAGCGTTTAGAACCAGACCCATGTCGTGTGACCATTTACATAAGTTTGTAAAATCATACTGTAATTTCCTTTCTGCAGTTGCTACATCTCGATCCGCCGATATAATGCAAGTATCATCCGCAAATTGGTACAAGGAGCACTCAGTCACGATTCCCGGAACGTCGTTTACATATGTCAGATAATTTAAGGGGCCTAGTACGGAACCCTGTGCCGTGCCTTCCGTGATGCTAATTGGCCGGCTGCACGTTTCACCAACCTTTACCACATATTTCCTATCTTCAATGTAGTTCTTGCACCATTTCAGTAGGGGACCTCTGACTCCGGAGTCGTCCAGCTTGTCTATCAATGTGTGGTGTCGCAACGTGTCAAAAGCTTTGCTATAGTCGATAAAGACAACTAAGACATGTTTCTTATGACCTAGATTTTCGTTGATTTCATCAGTAAATTTTGATAGTAGCATAGTTGTACTTTTGTTATTACGGAATCCATACTGCTGATCATTAAGTACGTCATTGGTTTCATAAAACGATGTAATTAGTCGACATATGTATTTTTCAACTATTTTATTAATTGATGGTAATATAGTTATTGGCCGATAGTTGTCATAGCAATTGTGAGGTCCTTTTTTATATATAGGTCTAACTATACCTTTCTTTAAGCTATCTGGATAAATACCTGTTTTTATAGAAGTGTTAATAAGATTTGTTATAACTCCTACAATGTTTTCTAATATGTGATTGATGTCTATCATACGTATTTGGTCATGACCTGGTGCTTTGTGTATGTTTATGTTTTTTATTATTTTACTGACATCTTGCCGGGTTGCCTTTTTAGGGTATATAGATCGGTCTATCCTACGAGAGTATTGTGCTTTGTCTAGTAAGGGTCTGTTACATGTTAGCAAAATGGACTTTACGTTTCGGTCAAACGATTGAGCAAAATTGTCAGATAAAATAACTTCACTTATACCGTCAAAAGCCCTACTGATGACGTCATCCACCGATTTAGTTATTCTTCCAGCTATTTTATTTAATATTTTCCACATTTGCTTAAGATTATTCTTATTTTTGGTTATTAGTTTGTTATAATATTTATTTCTAGCATCGTTAACGATTTTATTAGTTTTATTGCGTAATTTATTGTACTCTAATCTTAATACCATATTGTTCACGTCTTTTTTACACTCCTTAAAAAGATTGTCCCTGGCGAGACATGACGAAATTACTTTATTATTTATCCACTCTTCTCTTGTTTTTTTAATGTTACCAACCCTAGTTATTTTTGATTTTTCATAACATTCCTGAAGGCTAACTTCTATATAGTTATAAATTTCGTTAGGTGATGTCATGATTTCCGCGTCCTTCCAGTCTATTTTATTTAACTCTTGTGACAATACCCTATGGTCAAATGTATTAAATTTGGGTTCACTCTGTATTCGCTGCATTCCAAGGCAGGATAGTACGATCATGCGATGGTCCGCCAGTGTGGTGTCGAGCGCGGCGGTGAATAGGTCCCCTGTGTGCATGCGACAGAAAATGTGATCAATACAGCTTTGTGTAATTTTTCGATTTAATAGTTCTATTCTAGTGTATTCAGTTATCCCGCACAGTAGACCTAGATCCGCCAGTGTGTTGAGATACCTATCGCTGGTGCCATTATGGATTCGAATGTTTATATTAATATCTCCCATAAGTATTACATCTTTGTTATTGGAGTAACGAGTTAAGTGGTTTGTCAGTTCGCTTAAGAATATATCTTTATTACAGTTAGGTGGTCTATACAGTGCGTATAATAATATTTTGCTGTTTTGATACCCAATTGTTGCAATTAAGCTCTCGCAGTGTAAGATATTATCAGTTATTAATTCGATTTTTATTTTATTGCTGGCATAGATAATGATACCCCCACCCTTTTTATTTTTTCTTAATTTTGTGTACATTGTATAGCCATCGATTTCGTAAAGACTTTTTACGTTTTCTGATATACCCGCCTCAGTTACAATTATTACATCTAGATTATTTTTAATATTGCTAATGCTTTGCAACAGATTTGAAAAATACTTGTACAAGGATCGTATGTTTACATGCATAATACTTAAGTGATGAGGGCTAGGTAGGTAGTTAAAGTACGTAGTTAGGTTTGTTACATTTTTAAGTTCATTTATATTGGAGGCCATTTATAGAGGAAGTTGTAAGCAATTAGTATTTATAATATGTAGCCAAATATGAATAGTTAAGAATAAGAGTAGGAACCAGATAAGATACTTATTCTTTCTTTACAATTCCTGTTAGTTTTTTTATATCTTCAGTATTGCGAATATGTAGTACCTTCTCCTTGTCGTCCTTTCTAGCCAATATTTTTCCGTTCTTTTGCCAGATGTATTTGAATCCTGCGTCCTTGAGATTTTGCTTAGCTTGCCAGAGGAGTTCTTTGTTGAAGTTGGTTAGGGCCGGTCTTATGATAATCTTATCGTTTTCTGTATTATCTTGTATTTCTGGGGTTATATCCTTGAGTATGATACTCGTCGTGCGTGCACTTTGGAGCCACAGGTGTTGTTCTTGTTCGTCAGTAAGTTCTATCTTGATGGAGGATGCTTTTCCCTTATAGGTATTTATTCTGCTGGCAGATTTCACCAGTTTTGTGTCAAGTTTCAGTTTTATAGCCTGACCAGGAACATAAAAACCCTCGCCATGTTGCGGAAAACTAATGGTACTAATTTCTTTTAATGGCAACAGTAACTGAAAACTTCATTGACATGTCACCTTGCATGTCAGTCTATTGCTGTCAAAGTGTAAACAAACTTTATTTTAAATGTGCGCAATTGATTTTGTGAATTAAATTGCTAAAATCTTTTTATAGTCGTGAAATAAAAGTGGTTCACAATGTGTTCAAGTATTTGTCGAAGAGAAATAATAAGGGTTCGGACAATATTTTCATTGAATAATTTTTCCGACAAGGGTGTCAAATTGACTGACATGTTTATCGTATAGTACAGTCCACTATGAAAATTAGCTGTGGTTTGTTTCAACTACCTATTTTAAAGTTTTTTGTCACTTTCTAAGTGTTGAATTTTATGGAATTGGGAAAGAAGTACCGAGTTTGTAGCGTTCATGAGCAGACATTGCAGTTGAATATTCAAGTTCTGAATTTGATTATTGATGGATTAATGTAATATGACATGTTAGTATTATTTTCGATATAAAGTCTACTACTCTTTTTAATATTTGCACGCTTCCTAGTTTGAGCAAATTTCAGTGAAACCTACCAAATCTATGTAAGACCACTTATGTACCTGGAATTACGCAAATAAAGAAATTTGATTTGATTTGATTTGATTTGAATAATAAAATAAATCCTACTAGCTCGATTGATGTTTTCATTTAATTTATTTAAACTACCTATAATAATATTTTTTTGTTAATTCATGAAAATATCAAATTAGCCCGTAATCCTGAATCCTGATACATAAAGTTAGCCTATTAATTTAACACAGGTACGACTGTACTCAGTGTTGCACTATCAAATGCAATTGAAGCGCCTCTATGCCAGGGTTTTTATGTTCCTGGTCAGGCTATAGTGCAATTTTTGAAACAATCTGGTTTATGTTTTCTTTTTGTTGTGGTGGTATTCCTACGATTTCTACGTGCTTACTTAGTTGACTTTGCTCAAATTCACTATGTCTCTGCTCAAGGGCTGCAACTCGTGTTTCAAGATTTTTGTTATTATTTGATAGATGCTTGTTTATATTTTCTAAATTCTTTACCTTCTCTTTTAACTCTCTGTTCTCTTGTTCTATGTAGCACATCTTGTCCGCGTACAGTTCTAAGTTTTCATTCAGCTGGCGGAGCTCTTTTTTGATGGCTCGTTCAACTTCGATAGAGATGTCACTTAGAAGTTTCTTCACATCAATGGTAGGGTTAGCAGATTTTAGAATAGAACTCTCGGTATCGTCTTCCTCGTCCTCAGGAGCTATGAATGATGACCTTGGCGGGGAATCTTGTTGGCATTCGTTACTTCCACTCTAGGTTGCTAGTGTTACGAAGTGCCGAGATTTGTTTACTAGACAATCCTGAGCACTCGGCTTTAGCGTGCACCAGCTTATCACACTTACTGCATTCCAGTCCTGGTGAGATTTTTGTCACTGTGTTTTGGCACTTATCACATCGACGTAACTTAGATTTGGGCATTTTATTCAAAAGAGGGTACTTTTGCGAGAGCGATCGGAACTTCACACAACCTCTACGTGCTAGCGACTTGCGATGAATGACAGGATATGGCGCGAGAGAGCTGATCTCCCCTGCCCTTTTGTCCCTATGTCTGAGAGTCCTCCACCTGGACATGAGCTCCCCTGGTTTACCTGGAAGTCTTTAAATAGACTTCGGACGCAGGTTGGCCGTAGTAAGGACAATCTGGTCAGGTGGGGATTCTTGGATGGCTTAAACATGGAGTGCAGGTGCGGTTTTGTTCCCCAATCGATAAGGCAATAAGATTCAAAATAAAGTTGTTTACCACCAGGACCTCACGAGTAGTCGCAGTAACTGGATCGCGCTGCGCGAGTTTGCGCACTCCTGGCACACAATCAGCCGAAGTTATGAGAAGAAGTGATGACATTTATCAACGATAGCAGCCCGACGCGAAGTACCGTATTTGTGGTGTCAAGCCCCAGAAGGGGGAGAATTGACTATGAGAAGGGACATGGATCAGAGAAATTTGTAGGGAGTCAAGCAAAGCGCCCGGGGAAAGGAGCCCAGAGCAAGTACCCGCGCGCTCTCCCGAGATTCGGTTCGTACGCCGTGAGGCAGGAAGAACCATGGGTGGTGGTGGGTTATGTTCTCGCTGTATTCACCTACATCAGTCTTTCCCAAAGTGAGCGATAACGCCCCCTTGTGGGCGCTGCAGGCTTAAAGGGGGGCGGTAAGAGACCCCGGAAAAAAATCGGGGCATTGTGTAGAGGCTTGGGAGGCGATTTATAATATCATCTACTAGGAGGACTCTTAGACACCGACTGAGCACTCGACTCTTGACTACAAAAATGGGGTCGCTAAAAAAGAATTTATTCTCAAAGTAAGTTTGGGAACCGCTGACCTACATCTTCCTCCACCTGGGGTGGAAGCAGTCGTAAGACAAGGCAATAAGATTCAAAATAATTTGGTAGACACTATATCGCCATTACTTGTCTAAGGTAAACATGTGTGGGTGAGTGCCTGCTTATTAGTTGCTAAAGTCCGGTCTGTGAACGCGTAGAATTTTGTCCAATGACCCCAAGCTACCCATCCTTGTCGCTCGCGCGTAATTATGTTGCTGTCGCGCTCGCACACTCACTGCGGGTGCCAGTCGCAGTCGCGACAGCAACATAATTACGCGCGAGCGATAAGGATGGGTAGCTTGGGGTCATTGGACAAAATTCTACGTGCTCGCAGACCAAACTATACAACAACACTATAAATGGGTCGACAAACCTGTCTGTTTGCTACTAAAATGTATGGATCGGCTGATGACGGAGCATCGAGGTTGCTTCATCCATCCGATATGATGGTCTCTCACTCATAACCTGCCTAACTCGTAAGTGTGCTCATAAAAAGGTGTAACATCTACATAGCTATTCAATGCCTTATGAAGATAATCTGTTGCTACTTGGGGATGTATAAGTACATACCTGTGTGAGGATATGAAACAGCGCATCCAGTATATCCTGCAGGAATTTCACCAGTTCTTCGCTGGGCACGTGTAAAAGCCTCGTGAGCGCCGCGCGCAGAGTGCCTTCCGCGTGGTGAGTGCTCCACTTCAGCACACCCAGAATTTCCTCTGGAAATAGGGATTTTTTTTAGCATTACGGCTTATTTATAAGTTTGTGTTCATAAACGAGACGTTTTGGATATGATTTTGTTTTTTCTTTTCCCAACAAATCAACGGATAGATAATTTCACTTCAAAACAGACTAGAGGATATTAAATTTGCTCACGATAACCTGAGTCTTTTAGACGATATGGGCTCTTTCAGTCGATATGGGCTCTTTCAGTGTGATTAAGACACCCATCGTCTCATTATACTAAGGCCGAGTTGCACCACAAAACTTTAACGGTAACTATGACGATAACCGGTGCTTTTTGTATGGAGTTTGACAGATTTTTGACGTTTGTCAAAGTTAAAGTAAGATGGTGCAACCCACCCTAAGCTTTATTCTAATTTATTGCGAGCGAGCGAGAGAAGAGGTGCTATCAGGTTTCACTCGACGACAAATCCAGAAATAAATCGCACTTTATTTGTATGAAAATTAAAATAATTAAAATGAAGATATTAATTTTCTGACTTCACCATACCATTTATATGCCCATGTTAACATGGGCTAGTGTCGGCTCATATACCCATTTACCTAACACCCTGTATAAAATATACCACTCACTAGGGTTTGTACCCGGGTAATCCCGGAACCGAAAGAACCGGGAAAACCCGGGTTTTTTCGACAGCTTAAGAACCGGGTTTTAAAAATTCAAAACCCGGTTCTTTCGGTACTTTCGGGTTTTGCATATTCATCTAAAAATCTGTTATAGGTATTAGGCATGAGTCGTAACAAGAACATTGCGAACGTATAGAGAACCTAAAGATATCAGATTAGCTACTAATAAAGATTACCTACTTATTGGTTTTGTATTTTGTTTTTTTTTTATGAGATATGTAAATATTTTAAGCATTTTTCTTACAATTTTTTTAAATCGCTGGCATATTTTTGTTTGCGCTTACGCTGCGACAGGTTATACAGAAGATTGACGAGTATAACTTGCCACTATGCTTGGCGTTCGTAGACTATGAGAAGGTCTTCGATTCGTTCGGGTCTTGGGCAGTGCTTACAGTCTCTTCAGCGGTGCCGTATTGACTATCGGTATATCGAGGTGCTGAAGTGCTTGTACAAAAACGCCACCATGTCGGTCCGAATACAGGAGCAGAGCACGAGGACGATTCCTCTGCAGTGAGGCGTTAGGCAGGGAAATGTTATATCTCCTAAACTGTTCACCACTGCATTGGAAGACGCTTTCAAATTCCTTGAATGGAAAGGATTCGGCATAAACATTAATGGCGGGTACATCACTCACCTTCGGTTTGCCCACGATACTGATTGTGGTCATGGCAGAATCGTTGTAAGATCTTGGCACAATGCTCAAAGACCTTAATCGAGTTTCCTAACAGGTAGGCCTGAGGATGAATATGGACAAAACAAAGCTTATGTCCAATGTCCATGTTGCGCCCTACCCAGTTTCGGTTGGGAGCTCAATCCTCGAGATTGTTGACGATCCAGCTAGGTGCAATTTCGAAAAGGGAGTCAATCGTCGAATCCAACTCGGCTAGGCAGCGTTCGGCAAACTACGCAACACCTTTTCATCCAAAATACCTCAGTGCCTGAGGACGAAAGTCTATAACCAATGTGTGTTACCAGTGATGACTTATGGCTCGGAAACGTGGCCTCTCACTATAGGCCTTATACAGAAGCTCAAAGTTGCACAGCGTGCTATGGAGAGGGCTATGCTCGGTGTTTCTTTATGAGATCGAATCAGAAATGAGGAGATCCGTAAATGAACTAAAGTAGCGACTTTAGTTCATTTACGGATCTCCTCATTTCTATGTCAGCGGATTCAGCGGACATAGCCCGACCCGGACGCAGAACTGACGGCCGATGGGGCAGGAAGGTCCTGGAATGGAGGCCGCGTACCGGAAAACGCAGCGTGGAACGTCCACCCACAAGGTGGACCGACGACATCATAAAGGTAGCAGGGAAGCGCTGGACGCAGGCCGCTACCAATCGATCAACATGGAAAGCATTGGAGGAGGTTTATGTTCAGCAGTGGACGTCCTACCTATCCTATGGTATAAAATTAAATGATGATGATGATGATATTTTTGTGTGAGAGTTGGCAACACTACTTCTCCTTTATTTGCTTTGCATCTGACAGTCAATATATAAATAGTCAAATATATCGATAAGTTGGATGAAAAAGACTGATTGTGGTACCTCAATTGAAAACTAATTATTTTACTTTTTTTTATTTTTGGGAGTAGAATTTAGTAAAAATAGAAAAATATTGTAAATCATGTTTGTTGATTATTCCTAGTCTATTCAAAGAAGTGTTATTTCAATAAAAAAAAAACATAATCAAAATATTGTTTTTTTGGAACCGAAAGAACCGAAAAAACCGGGGCTCCCGGTTCTTATGATCACCAGACCCGAAAAACCCGGTTCCTCAAACCAGAACCGATTCTGCATTCCCTACCACTCACCTCTCTGCGTAAGTTTCGTAGAGCACAGCTTAGTAGCAACGGTAAGCGTGTCGCGGTGGACGAGGCTTAGCGCGCCTCGTGTGAGCCCGCGTTCGGATCCCGCCGGGAGCTCGTGCCTCTCCGAAGGTAGGCCTAGACAGGCTGCCGCGGCTTCTGTCTCCACTGTTGATGGGGACGACGCGCGTTTTGCGTCTATCTGTGAGGAATGAATATAGAAGTTAAGAAAAACCTATGATTTTTTTCAATCTAAAAGCGCTTTCACATTTAGGCGTCTTGAAAGATTTATAAATAAAAGTGATACTTATTCCAAAACTAGCAGTTTTATTATTTTTTCTCGTTACAACAAAATACACACGGGAGGGACGCCATCTACAGACAGTGTTGCCAACTTAGTAAACGTATAAATTTTGCCACACGTAAAAACACCAACAAGGTGACTTTAGGCGCGCTAATGTCGTGCTTCTCACGCCCTAATGTGAAAGCGGCCTAAACTGAATGGTAAGGACAACAGCTAGACAAACTAAACACTGTGGCATTAAGACTCCGCACAAAAGGGGCACCAACCACAAACACCGGCGGCTATTGTGCGCGACGTTCATTGGTCAAACAAACACTGGTGACGGCTACTGGAGACACTGCCGCCAGCATTGTTTATTTCTTATTTATTTTTGTCGGCCGTTTGGTGTAGTGGTTCAGAACGGACTACTCTATGCCGAGAGGTCCCGGGTTCGATTCCCGGCCGGGCAGAAATTGAAATGATGAATTTTAATTTCTGTGACGGGTCTGGGTGTAAATATGTATAATATGTATGTATTTAATAAAAAAAAAAGTATATAAGTAGTATATCCGTTAAGCTAGCACCCATAACACAAGCATTGAGTTGCTTACTTTGGGGCTAGCTGGCGCTGTGTGAAATTGTCCAAAGATTTTATTTATTTATTTATTTATTACCAGCACAGTTAAACTGACGCTGCCACAAGAACACTGTGGCCAGAACAGGAACACTGTAACCGGCATATAAACACTGGGGCCTGTACAGGAACACTGAGGCCGACACACAACTACTGGGGTCATCACAGGAACATTAGAACCAGCACAGGAACACTGGCGCCGGCCCAGGAAAACTGGTGCAGGCACAGAAACACTAATGCAGGCACAGAAATACTGGCAACGGCACAGGAACACTGGGACTAACACAGGAACACTGAAGACGGCACAGGAACACTGAAGACGGCACAGGAACATTGGTAACGGCACAGTAACACTGACAGAAGCACAGGAACACTGCGACCGTCCAGGAACACGGAAACCAGGAACGCAGGAACACTCACCTTGTAGACGCACAGGCTGTGGTTGATGTCGGGCGTGGTGGTGCCTTCGCGCTGCATCAGCCGTAAGTATGAGAGCGCGAAGGGTCGCTCGGCGCGGTCCTTGGCCTCGTTGGGCTGTGGTATAGCACAGTAACACTGCCACGAGCACAGTAACACAGGAGCCACTCACCTTGTACACGCACAGGCTGTGGTTGATGTCGGGCGTGGTGGTGCCTTCGCGCTGCATCAGCCGTAAGTATGAGAGCGCGAAGGGTCGCTCGGCGCGGTCCTTGGCCTCGTTGGGCTGTGGTATAGCACAGTAACACTGCCACGAGCACAGTAACACAGGAGCCACTCACCTTGTACACGCACAGGCTGTGGTTGATGTCGGGCGTGGTGGTGCCTTCGCGCTGCATCAGCCGTAAGTATGAGAGCGCGAAGGGTCGCTCGGCGCGGTCCTTGGCCTCGTTGGGCTGTGGTATAGCACAGTAACACTGCCACGAGCACAGTAACACAGGAGCCACTCACCTTGTACACGCACAGGCTGTGGTTAATGTCGGGCGTGGTGGTACCCTCTCGCTGCATCAGCCGTAAGTATGAGAGCGCGAAGGGTCGCTCGGCGCGGTCCTTGGCCTCGTTGGAACTGCGGTGACGGCAGAGGAAGACTAGGTGGGCTTCTTTGAACTGCTCGATGTTTAGACACACCTGGGACAAAAGAATGATTGAATATCAAGTACGCTATAAAGGCTTACGCTTCACAGCGGGCACCTGTCGCTTAGGACAAGCAAATAAGGCTTCTCAGTATTTAACGATACCACAGAATAATAATAAGTACTACGTACAGAAGTTTTACTTCGCGAAGGTATTTAAAAAAATGTATGCTCAATGTCACTAACAATATGGTGTAATTTAGCCTGTCTCAAGAGTCAAGCACCATTTTGTTGACAAACGTCAGTGATCGGCACTGCGCCGAAGCTTTAGGGCTGACTTCGGTAAAATGATGTGACGTGAGGTGCCAAACTGCGGAAAATGGCGGAGGAAATACATGATTTAGCATGAATTATCAAGAATAATATTAACTACTTATTTACCTCTCAGTGTCTTGAGGCAACTTAAAAAAGTACATTCTGTGTTTTTATTATTATTTAGGCAGTTAAATACTGCACAGTATTCAGTACACCATTTTCGTTATTTTCTTCCATCATATACAAGAATACGCGTGCGTGAGTCAATGTTCGCTCGTATGTGAGGCCTTGTCGAATAGTATCCTGTAGGTGGGCCATCGTGCGTGTTTTGTTTTCGATATAAACTCGCGGAGATGAACAGGCCCGACGATACTAACAACTATTTTACTACTAAAGTCCGGTCGCCGAGCAGATAGAATTTCGCTAAGGATGGGTAGCTTTCGAGCAATAAGGATGGGTAGGTTGGGGTCATTGTACGAAATTCTATCTGCTCGGCGGCCGGACTTTAGACGAGCTTTTCAGGATAAAACTTGTATTCAAAGCGCGGGTATGTGCAGTCTTTAAAAAGTAGCCAAAAATAATTTCATGTCACGTAAAATAATGAAAAAGATTAATCGGTCTCATTAATCGACCTGTGTACACAATGGTCCATCGAAAGACTTAGAGTAGGCGCACACCGTTGATTTTTAGTTGGCCGATAGTTGTGCCCGATTTTAAATTGTATGAAGAATACATGCATACATGCCCATACTGATCAACTGCCCGACTAAACTATCGACCGACGAAAAATCGGTGGTCTGCGCCTAGGCTTAACGTTTGACATAAAAACTTGGTTTTATTTTTAATACTGGGTCATGTAAACGTGCTTTTTAAAATCATACATGCAAAAATAAATAAGTTTTATGAGTTTTTCAAGTACTTTTTAAGAAATAACAAAAGAAGTCATACCTTGAACACCTCCTGCCAGCGGGGCCGGTCGTCGTGGTAGTATACTATGGACGTGAACTCATCTACTAGGTTCACGCCGGCGCCGACCGATATTACACTCTGTGCAAAAAGAATAAGGACGCAGTTTATTAGCAGGCAGTATACTTACATAATTTATTTCAAACACAGATTTCATTAAAAAAACTCAGACTTGTCTAGATTTGGCACTAATCGTGTCGCCAACTCAATTAGTATAAGATCCCGCTATACAACGACCTTCACCGAGATGCTTATTTGATGAAACATATTTTATATTCAATTTAACATGTCAATAATTATATTGCTTAAGGGTTGCCTAATAAATTTCAGTCCAGGATATGATTAATTAATCATTAAAAAAAGTTTTATTTTTAAATATTTCATCGGTTTGATTATTAAACAAACTCCATACCAATCGAAAGTATGAAGCCCATAGAATATGCAAACGTTAGGTTGCCTATTCTTTTCCAGTCATAACTCTCGGGTTGCCAGGTATAAACAGGTAAATTGATAGAGCATTTTGCATCGGTCTGATAATTTAATCAAATATAAATGAAAATAAAGATTATTTCATTATGAACACGGTGGTATAGGGTTGCCTGCGAAAAATCAGTCCTGAATGACGGTTGTCGAATTTTGTAAAGTGAAATTAAAACTGAAAGGTGACATTTTGCGAGTAGTTGGCAACATTTGGGAAAGACGAGTTGTATGAGGCGTTTGTGTGTCTTATCAAGAGGTGTCGCTTGGGTGAAGAAATTTCTCCAGTGTTGCCATGCTTTCGGAGATTTGGTCCAAAAATGTCGAGAGTGGAAATAACGACTTCCGGTCAAAAATTTGGATGACGCCTCCTGCAAAAGGGTCGTACAAATGACATTTGACCATTTTCATCTCGATCACCTGGCAACACTTGCAGCTATGGGGAAAAGTATTTTTTTTCGACATGGGTGTCTTTAAAGTTAAGGACGGACAGAAGGAGATATGGCAGAAAAAATCCAAAAATGGGGTTTGGTCGGTTATACGACCAAAATTATGGGAAAAATCCGAAAATTCAGAAAATCAAGATGGTGACCGAGTGAGCGGCCATTTTGTAAAAAGTTTCAGATTTCTGATTTTTCAAATGCATTTTTTGGGCAGTTGGCAACATTTGGGAAACTCGAGTTGTATAGAGCGATTACGTAGTTTGCTAAGGAGTATCGTTTGGAAAAACAACATTTTCCAGTGTTGCCATACTTATTGCATTTTTCGCTTAATCTAGACCATTTTCCGCGCCGAAACCCATTTTTACTTTTTTTCTAACTAAACCAATCCCGTGAAACAATGCCTTAAAACCACCCAAGTCCCAAAATTTTGTGGCCCCGTAACTGCCAGTGTTGCCAGGTAATCGAGATAAAAATAGTCAAATGTCATTAGTTTGACCTATTTGCAGGAGGCGTCATCCAAATTTTGGACCAAAAGTCGTTATTTCCATTTTTTACATGTTTTGACCAAATCTTTCAAAGTATGGCAACACTGGAAAATGTTGTTTTTCCAAACGATACTCCTTAGCAAACTACGTAATCGCTCTATACAACTCGAGTTTCCCAAATGTTGCCAACTGCCCAAAAAATGCATTTGAAAAATCAGAAATCTGAAACTTTTTACAAAATGACCGCTCACTCGGTCACCATCTTGATTTTCTGAATTTTCGGATTTTTCCCATAATCTGGGTTGTATAACCGACCAAACCCCATTTTTGGTTTTTTTCTGCCATATCTCCTTCTGTCCGTCCTTAACTTTAAAGACACCCATGTCGAAAAAAAAATACTTTTCCCCGTAGCTGCCAGTGTTGCCAGGTGATCGAGATGAAAATGATCAAATGTCATTTGTACGACTCTTTTGCAGGAGGCGTCATCTAAATTTTTGACCGGAAGTCGTTATTTCCACTTTCGACATTTTTGGACCAAATCTCCGAAAGCATAGCAACACTGGAGAAATTTCTTCACCCAAGCGACACCTCTTGACAAGACACACAAACGCCTCATACAACTCGTCTTTCCCAAATGTTGCCAACTACTCGCAAAATGTCACCTTTCAGTTTTAATTTCACTTTACAAAATTCGACAACCGTCATTCAGGACTGATTTTTCGCAGGCAACCCTATACCACCGTGTTCATAATGAAATAATCTTTATTTTCATTTATATTTGATTAAATTATCAGACCGATGCAAAATGCTCTATCAATTTACCTGTTTATACCTGGCAACCCGAGAGTTATGACTGGAAAAGAATAGGCAACCTAACGTTTGCATATTCTATGGGCTTCATACTTTCGATTGGTATGGAGTTTGTTTAATAATCAAACCGATGAAATATTTAAAAATAAAACTTTTTTTAATGATTAATTAATCATATCCTGGACTGAAATTTATTAGGCAACCCTTAAGCAATATAATTATTGACATGTTAAATTGAATATAAAATATGTTTCATCAAATAAGCATCTCGGTGAAGGTCCTTGTATAGCGGGATCTTAGACTAAATGTTTCTCTCGGAAAACTTGCCGCAGCCTTTCGAAAAGGATCCGTTGTCCACATTGACTCTAGGAACGTATCTGAAAGTCACTAGTGTTGCCAACACTTACCGACAAAGTGCGTCCATGCTTGTCCACCAATCGTGCCGCCAACTCAATGTTTCTCTCAGACGACTTGCCGCCGCCTTTAGAGAAGGATCCGCTGTCCACATAAGACTCTAGGAACGTATCTGAAAGTCACTAGTGTTGCCAAAACTTACCGACAAAGTGCGTCCATGCTTGTCCACCAATCGTGTCGCCAACTCAATGTTTCTTTCAGACGACTTGCCGCCGCCTTTCGAGAAGGATCCGCTGTCCACATAAGACTCTAGGAACGTATCTGAAAGTCACTAGTGTTGCCAAAACTTACCGACAAAGTGCGTCCATGGTTGTCCACCAATCGTGCCGCCAACTCAATGTTTCTCTCAGACGACTTGCCGCCGCCTTTCGAGAAGGATCCGCTGTCCACATAAGACTCTAGGAACGTATCTAAAAGTCACTAGTGTTGCCAAAACTTACAGACAAAGTGCGTCCATGCTTGTCCACCAATCGTGCCGCCAACTCAATGTTTCTTTCAGACGACTTGCCGCCGCCTTTAGAGAAGGATCCGCTGTCCACATAAGACTCTAGGAACGTGTCTGAAAGTCACTAGTGTTGCCAAAACTTACCGACAAAGTTCGTCCATGCTTGTCCACCAATCGCGCCGCCAACTCAATGTTTCTTTCAGACGACTTCCCGCCGCCTTTAGAGAAGGATCCACTGACCACCGTCACGTATAACTCGTTGCGAGCATCGCCCGGCAATATTACTTCTGGGAAACCCATTTTTCGAGCCACTGTTGTGTTGCCGACCACTATGTGTGGGTTTTCCTCGCGGATCTGGAAGCAAAGGCACAATTTAATATCGAAAACTGAATAACTAAAGTTTTGGAACTCCTTGGGTAAGGCCTTTGTCCAGCAGTGGACGTCATTTGACTGAAACGAACGAATAACATAAGACTATCGGGTAGACAATATCATAATATACCCTTAGGTATCGGTATAATATTGTTTAACCATTGAACAGGCATATACCTTAGTGTTTCGGAGTTTTTGAACCTTAAGACAAAGAAATAAAGTCTATAATATGTAGATGTAAACATAATGTACCTGTTTCAAATCTCCTTCAACTAGCTGTAACGACACCCAGAGTCCTTGGGAATGTTTCGCGTCTTTGAGATCTCTATTCGTCAGGACTTTCTTCAGTAACGTGTCCATGTTTTCTTTTTCACATCTGCAAATAAAAAACAAGGTTCAATTTTAAAATCTGTTATGCCATGTGAAGGCGAGCTTGAAAAATCAAATTACTAAAAATAATTAATTTTAGGCATTTAAGTCTAGAACCATTTGATAAAGAAAGATTTCTCTCCATCATTGGTACTTTTTCTAGAATGCAACGATGGGCGAGGTCGCTGGCAATAACTAGTACTTATTATGTGTGGCTGTATAATACTCATACCGGGCACCTAGATGCGTCATCTTGGGAGCAAAGCTTTGTCACGGTTAGGGCTTTAGGCCAAGTGACATAATAGAATTTAGATTTAGTTTGAGAAATAAAAGATAATTTAGGTTAACAAGTAATTTATTTATTTAAGAGCAAAAGAGACCTTAAGGGTGTGGGTTGTCGAGCAAACTATCATATCGCACGAGATTCGTCACCGGTGGTAGTGTATTCAAACCACTGTCCTCGCTAGCATTGATGGTGATGTGGTTTGGTTCCTCGCTGGTGGTGGGCCCGCAGTGCTGTCGACGCGCCAGACGGCTAGGGCCGTACGCACTGTGGTGTAGGGCCACTTAGAGTGTGCGCACGGGCCGTCCGACACGGCAGGCAGCTCCGCCGGGTTGAGGAGCCAAGTGGTAGTTCGGCTGTAGTGCGCTGGCCATGCATGGCAGGTTTTTGTAGTGAAGAAGATGAGCGTGAAGGTAAACGTGAACCCCGGTAGCGGGGTTCACCAATACGCGATTACATTTTAGAGTTTTATAAAGTTACGTACATCGCGGGACCGGCGGTGACGGACAGCGATACGTCCGTGCTCAATAACGCTCTGGCTCGGACTACGAGACGCGGCGGGAGCATCGAGGCCGTAGGCGCGTCGCTTGCGCATGCATAAAAAACAGCCCGCCCGCTCGACAGAGAACAAAAGAAATATTTAACAACTTGTTTCGCGCGGGTTTGCTTGTAGATTCATTATTTTATTTATTTTATTAGTGTAGAACAATATAAATTATTTAATTAAGTTATTTAGTTAGGTAGTTTACGTAGATTTAGATATATTATTATTAAAGTTTATTTATTTAGGTAGATAATAGTAATTAAATTAGAATTTAGATCTAAGATAACGTCAGCGGTAACGCTAACCGTTACAGCTTTTACGCTTCATTGGAACTCACTCTAAAATACAAAGTAAACAAAGTCACGAACAATGGCTAGTATACCCTAGCTTGGGTCTGACACAGAACGTGCACTTCGCAAAATGTAAAGGCTGAAGTTTGTTTGTGTAATATGAATATGGAAAAGTGCGCATATTGCGAAGTGCACATTCTGCGTCAGACACCCTAGCTCTACTTACGCGTAAAATGGCACTTGTATGTGTTTGTCAGGGTTGTCGGCGGCTAGGTGGCGCGTGACGTCAGCGCACGCTACGCCGAACGGTCGCCGCATGCCGCCGGCCGCCGAAAAAGAAACCGGCGCTCCGGCGGCGATGGAACTCCGTCTGCGACAGAGTTATCAATCAACATCAAAACCAGAGTAAATACAAATGAGTAGGTCATATTCATAGAAACGCACCGAGCGCGGTTTGTATGTGAGCGCGCCAATACGTATGCGACGCGCACGCACACACTGGCACAATTTAGCGGGGATTAGCGGGGTGTTGCGCCGAATTTTGTCAGTGTGTGCGTGCGCGCTCACGTGCGTTTCTATGAAGATGACCTACTCATTTGTATTTACTCTGTCAAAACGAAGTTGATGCTAGGAGAAGAAAGCTTTTGTCCACTGCTGGAATCATCCGTCATATCCACTTGAGCATCCTCAGATCGAGCAACCTCTTATTGACAGTTGAGCCTGAGGCATAGATATAGAGAGATGCAACTAATGCGCTGAGTTCGAACCTCAGTGTCGCATTATAAATTCACACACACAAAGTAATCAAAATATGTGCTCATTGTCCAATGCGGTATCATTCGAATCTTTAGCAAGCAATGTAAACTGTTTACATTATGACGTCGCTGCTGTCATCATCAAATTGTTCTGTTTTTGGGCATATTGCTGCGACACTGGCCCCGCCCCTTTGTCACATCTCCCTGTAGTTTCTGTGATCTGTGGCCTGAGGCTACTCAAGTGAATACGAGGCTACTGATGCTTACCTGTGATCAATATTCTGTGGGTCCATAGATCCTATCCTTACTACATGGCACACTAAATACACTTTTTCTCTCTTCACATCACTCGAAAGATCCTGTGGACAAAAAAAAGATTGAAACTGGTCACTAATCATCAGCAAGTGGTACATAAGAGTAAAATTTTGATCTAATAACAGAAAACTAATCCGATCGAGTCCGGCGGAGTTCACCTAATCACCTATCTAGAATCACCTATATTTTTTGTCTCCTTCTAGAATATTCAACAAAACTTACAGTGAATACAACTTGCGCAGGATTAAAGTTCGTGACCGGCCATCTTAGCAACAAATGTTCCGTCATCTTGTTGCCGGCCGCGTCGTATAGCGACAGCTGTTCCGCCGAAACTATGATCCCTAATTTTTAGCTAGTGTACAATTTTGATCTAACTTGCAGAAAACTAATCCGACCGAATCCGGCGCATCCTTAAACATTTCTATTATTTTATCTACTCATTGCATAGAAAACCTTACCAGCTATCTAAAACCACCAATATTTTCTGTTTCTTTCTAGAATATTTCACAATACTTACAGTAAAAACAACTTGCGCGGGGTTAAAATTCGTGACCGGCCATCTTAGTAACAAATGTTCCGTCATCTTGTTGCCGGCCGCGTCGTATAGCGACAGCTGTAGTTCCCACGAAACTGTGATGCCTAATCTTTAGCGAGTGGTACCTAGCGTACAATTTTGGTCTAGTAACAGAAAATTATCCGATCGAATCCGGCGCATCCTTTAACATTTTGTTTATTTTATCTACCCATCACAGAGAGCACTTTACCAACTATTTAGAACCCTCAATATTTTCTCTATTTACCTCTACAACATTCAACAAAACTTACGGTAAATACTACTTGCGCGGGGTTGAAGTTAGTCACCGGCCATCTCAGCAACAAATGTTCAGTCATCTTGTTGCCGGCCGCATCGTATAGCGACAGCTGTAGTTCCCACGAAACTGTGATGCCTAATCTTTAGCGAGTGGTACCTAGCGTACAATTTTGGTCTAGTAACAGAAAACTAATCCGATCGAATCCGGCGCATCCTTTAACATTTCTATTATTTTATCTACCCATTGTGGAGAACACCTAATCACCTATCTAGCACCACCAATATTTTTTGTCTCATTCTAGAATATTCCACAATACTCACAGTAAATACTACTTGCGCGGGGTTAAAGTTAGTCACCGGCCATCTTAGCAACAAATGTTCAGTCATCTTGTTGCCAGCCGCGTCGTATAGCGACAGCTGTAGTTCCCACGGAACTGTGATCCCTAATCTTTAGCTAGTTTTGATCTAACTAGCACAGAAAACTAATCCGATCGAATCCGGCGCATCCTTAAACATTTCTATTATTTTATCTACCCATTGCAAAGAACACTTTACCACCTATCTAGAACCACCTATATTTTCTGTTTCTTTCTATAATATTCCACAATACTCACAGCAAATACCACTTGCGCAGGGTTGAAGTTAGTCACCGGCCATCTTAGCAACAAGTGTTCCGTCATCTTGTTGCCGGCCGCGTCGTATAGCGACAGCTGTAGTTCCACCGAAACTTTGATCCCTAATGTTTAGCGAGTGGTGCCTAGCGTACAATTTTGGTCTAGTAACAGAAAATTAATCCGATCGAATCCGGCGCATCCTTTAACAATTCATTTATTTTATCTACTCATCACAGAGAGCACTTTACCAACTATTTAGAACCCTCAATATTTTCTCTATTTACCTCTATAATATTCCACAATACTCACAGTAAATACTACTTGCGCGGGGTTAAAGTTCGTGACCGGCCATCTTAGCAACAAATGTTCCGTCATCTTGTTGCCGGCCGCGTCGTATAGCGACAGCTGTAGTTCCCACGGAACTGTGATCCCTAATCTTTAGCTAGTTTTGATCTAACTAGCACAGAAAACTAATCCGATCGAATCCGGCGCATCCTTAAACATTTCTATTATTTTATCTACCCATTTTGCAGAACACCTAATCACCTATCTAGCACCACCTATATTTTTGTCTCCATCTAGAATATTCCATAATACTTACGGTAAATACTACTTGCGCGGGGTTGAAGTTAGTCACCGGCCATCTTAGCAGCAAATGTTCCGTCATCTTGTTGCCGGCCGCGTCGTATAGCGACGGCTGTAGTTCCCACGGAACTGTGATCCCTAATCTTTGGCTAGTTTTAATTTAACTAGCACAGAAAACTAATCCTAATTTGTTCAATGACCCCAAGCTACCCATCCTTATCGCTCGCGCGTAATTATATTGCTGTCGCGACTGTGCGACGGGCGCCCGCAGTAAGTGTGCGAGCGCGACAGCAACATAATTACGCGCGAGCGACAAGGATGGGCAGCTTGGGGTCATTGGACGGGATTCTACGTGCTCACGGACCAGGCTTTAGAATACTCCACAATACTCACAGTAAATACTACTTGCGCGGGGTTGAAGTTAGTAACCGGCCATCTTAGCAACAAGTGTTCCGTCATCTTGTTGCCGGCCGCGTCGTATAGCGACAGCTGTAGTTCCCACGGAACTGTGATCCCTAATCTTTGGCTAGTTTTAATCTAACTAGCACAGAAAACTAATCCGATCGAATCCGGCGCATCCTTTAACAGTTCATTTATTTTATCTACTCATTGCATAGAAAACCTTACCAGCTATGTAAAGCCATCAATATTTTCTGTTTTTTTCTATAATATACTTACAGTGAAAACAACTTGTGCAGGGTTAAAGTTCGTGACCGGCCATCTTAGCAACAAATGCTCAGTCATCTTGTTGCCGGCCGCGTCGTATAGCGACAGCTGTAGTTCCCACGAAACTGTGATGCCTAATCTTTAGCGAGTGGTACCTAGCGTACAATTTTGGTCTAGTAACAGAAAATTAATCCGATCGAATCCGACGCATCCTTTAACGTTTCGTTCATTTTATCTACCCATCACAGAGAGCACTTTACCAACTATTTAGAACCCTCAATATTTTCTCTATTTACATCTACAACATTCAACAAAACTTACGGTAAATACTACTTGCGCGGGGTTGAAGTTAGTCACCGGCCATCTTAGCAACAAATGTTCCGTCATCTTGTTGCCGGCCGCGTCGTATAGCGACAGCTGTAGTTCCCACAGATCTGTGATTCCTAATGTGGTACCAAGTGCACAATTTTTACCTAAAACTAATCCGATCGAATCCGGCGCATCCTTAAACATTTCTATTATTTTATCTACTCATTGCATAGAAAACCTTACCAGCTATCTAAAACCACCAATATTTTCTGTCTCCTTCTAGAATACTCCACAATACTCACAGTAAATACTACTTGCGCAGGGTTGAAGTTAGTCACCGGCCATCTTAGCAGCAAATGTTCAGTCATCTTGTTGCCGGCCGCGTCGTATAGCGACAGCTGTAGTTCAGCCGCATCCGACATCCGACACACGAAGTTGTGGACGCGTAACGCTATGGTGTAGGTTCTAGCGGTGGGTGGTGTTGACGATGGTTGTGTGGTGGGGGTTGTCTCCTGTAGATAGATAGATACATAGAAATAGACTGTTTTAAATACAAAACTTGGAAAAACAATTTACTAGTCTGGTCCGGGAGCACGTAGAATTTTGACCAATGACCCCAAGCTACCCATCCTTATCGCTCGCGCGTAATTATATTGCTGTCGCGACTGTGCGACGAGCGCCCGCAGTGAGTGTGCGAGCGCGACAGCAACATAATTACGCGCGAGCGATAACCCAGGGGTCATTGGACAAAATTCTACGTGCTCACGGACCAGGCTTTAGGCATAATTAATTTACAAATGAATCGATACTGTAAGAAATCTGTGATAATCACGGGACTATTCCTACCTCTCGTTCTCACTGCAACTCCTGTGTAGCCAGGATCTACAGCTTGACCGCCAATAAAAACCCAACCAATGAAGGTTAATTAAATTAATCAAGGTTAATTAATTAATGAAGGTTAAGGAAATTTTATTGTTGTCTAACAAATTGTATGCTCTTTGAGCGGAACAGTGATACTACCTACTGTAACATGTCACCATTTTACCTATGATTCACAATAAATAATTTTGTATTTGTATTTAGGTCAAGTTTGTCCCGGGGGAAAATTAAACTGTCATTGGACCCGCAACGAGTCTGTGATAAGTAGGGTATTTATTTCTTTCTTTTCTAAAACGTGTGTGTCTGTTCTGAGAATCAAATCCAGGCCTAAAGTATCTTGAAACTCGACCAATTGATTTAAAAGTACATCACTTATTTTAAGTACAGCGGCGAACCTCATGGCTTGCGTTTGTGAAAAGTGATAATAAGATGGAGAATAAGTTTTAACTAATTTTACTAGATTAAACACTACAAAGGCAGATCATTAAAGTGACAGTGGATTAGTTAACCACCCCTAATTTAATCCAGGTATCTTACTAAGGTATCTTACCATATTCTTATCGATGCGTGCGTTTGCTTCATCATGCATCGAGTTCAGTCTGTAGGTGGAGGTTTGTAAAGGGTCGACTAGCTGACCGCCCGTGGTTCTCACTGCCAGCTCCATTCCTAAGGTTCTGTGGACAATATGAATTACTTATTACTTCTTTTAGAAGAACAAGGCAAGAATTTTACCGCGATGTTAAGTAAGATACAGTCAAGGATGGTACAGACGACGTCAAGCTAAACACTGTAGGATCCTATAGAGTTGAAATAGGAGCTATTTTGCAACGAAATATAAAGCCTGGTCCGTGAGCACGTAGAATTTTGTCCAATGACCCCAAGCTACCCATCCTTATCGCTCGCGTGTAATTATATTGCTGTTGTGACTGTGCGGCGGGCGCCTGCAGTGAGTGTGCGAGCGTGACAGCAACATAATTACGCGCGAGCGATAAGGATGGGTAGCTTGGGGTCATTGGACAAAATTCTACGTGCTCACGGACCAGGCTTTAGTCTGATTTGCTGTTTTTTGTACATACTATAGATAGTGCCATCCACGAAGACGCGCCTCACCAATTTTTGGCCGAGGGAAACGCGGGGTGCGGGGAGCTTGATCCGAGCAATCTAAGCGTCACTATTGTAGTGTGCGTGTGCACTCATGGATAATTTAGCGTGTACCGATAACACTCAAACATTAGCGGAAGAATGGTGGGGCGCGTCTTCGTGGATGGCACGATCTATACCCAGTAAATGCGCATTCACTCATACCTTGAAGGGGTCTAGATTAGAAATCTGGAAAGACAGCAGCAGACAGCAAATTCCAGTCCCTAGCTGTCATCATCCGTAGTTCTAGTAATCATTTCCTTACCGGTTCCCCTTGTCGATGGTGAATATGGCAGTCCTAGAGACACGTTTCAACTGGTCCTGAGGCAGCGTGCCGCTGGCCGCCTCTCTCCTTAGTTCTAGCAGGCCTGTTCATCTCCGCGAATTTACATTGAAAACAAAACACGCACGTGGCCCACCTACAGGATACTATTCGACAAGGCCTCACATACGAGCGAACATTGACTCACGCACGCGTATTCTTGTGTATGATGGAAGAAAATAAAGAAAATGGTGTACTAAATACTGTGCAGTATTTAACTGCCTAAATAATCATAAAAACACAGAATGTACTTTTTTAAGTTGCCCCAAGACACTGAGAGGTAAATAAGTAGTTAATATTATTCATGATAATTCATGCTAAATCATGTATTTCCTCCGCCATTTTCCGCAGTTTGGCACCTCACGTCACATCATTTTACCGAAGTCAGCCCTATAGCTTCGGCGCAGTGCCGATCACTGACGTAAACTGTCGTTTGTCAACAAAATGGTGCTTGACTCTTGAGACAGGCTAAATTACACCATATTGTTAATGACATTGAGCATAATTTTTTTTAAATACCTTCGCGAAGTAAAACTTCTGTACGTAGTTATTATTATTCTGTGGTTCTAGTAACGCTCGCATGCTCACTTGTATGAAGTGAAGCACTCATTACTTGATACACGTCACTCCTTACCGGTTCCCTTTGTCGATGGTGAATATGGCAGTCCTAGAGACGCGTTTCAACTGGTCCTGAGGCAGCGTGCCGCTGGCCGCCTCTCTTCTTAGTTCTAATAACGCTCGCATGCTCACTTCCATAAACTTGAAGCGCTCATCGTTTGTCTGGGGGAGGAAAGTTTTGGGTTAATAGAAGATGGGGCTCAATCAAATACCTTTACGCTAAATACCATGCCTCAAACCTCATACTCATACCAAACTACATGCTAGCTATCGCGTATCTTGCCATCAAACTGAGATCGCCAACCCGTCAAGCGATTAAAGAAAAATCCGCTTTTTGGCGGAAAAAGGCACAGTACGAACCTTAGTATATCGGTTTATGTATGGTAGCGGTCACGGTAACAGTGGGCCAGGGGCTCATGGGGTACGAAAAATGTCCGGTAGATATCCTTGGACATTTTACACTGCGCTTCTAGTCCCAAACTAAGCACACTTGTACTATGGGTACTAGACAACGGATATAAACATACTTAAATACTTTTTTTTTTGTAAATACATACATATTATACATAGAAAACACCCAGTCCAATACAGATCGCGAAAAGCACCTGGATACGGTCAACACTGGATCGGCTTATGTGGAAATCCTTGAGGGACGCCTCTTTTTCACATTTAGAATAGAAAACCGCGGTTCTAAACGCGACATTTTCATGAAGTACCTACATGAGTACATACAGTTTGCAATTTCGACTGTGTTGGTACGTTCAGAAAGTGTTCACACTAATTTAAATAACAATATGGCTTTGAAGATCGTCAATTTTGACTTGACTTGACTTATGGTCTTATGTCCCCTAAATGGGGCAGAGGGCGTCCACAACAGTCCTCCATCGCGTTCGGTCTTGAGCTATGTGTTTGATCGCGCTCCAAGTCTTGCCGATCTTCTTCGCCTCGTCTGCCACAGTGCGCCGCCAAGTTTGCTTGGGGCGACCACGTTTGCGTTTTCCTTGGGGGTTCCAATCCAGAGCCTGCTTGGGGATGTGATCGGGATCCCTTCGGAGAGTGTGGCCAATCCAGTTCCACTTGCGGCGCTTGATCTGCTGGTCGATCGGAATTTCGTGGCAGCGTTCCAATAGCTCGACGTTGGAGATTTTTTCAGGCCAGTATATGCCGAGAATTCGGCGAAGGCAGCGGTTGACGAAGACCTGCAGCTGGTGCGAGATGACCTTGGTGACCTTCCACGTTTTACACCCATAGAGCAGCACGGATTTCACTTAAATTACTTAGCATAACTATTTATGTATTTATGCTCTATATTCTAAGTATGCCATTATCTTTACTCACGATGTACAGCGTCTTCCACTGGTCCAGCCACTCCCTGAGGGTCTGGGCTATGTCGTGAGCTACTCCGCTGCCGCCGGCCGACGCGACCACTGTGCCGCCGCATCTGAAACAAAGAACAACAATAAAAAAAATAAGTTATTAGTCTAATAACACACTACAATAGGTAATTGTCAAAACTAGCCAAAAGTTATCTAAACAAATTTTTGACGACAAAACTATTGTGGTGAACCCACCCAGTGGGCAGGCCTCCTACTAGGTGGACCGACGATCTGGTGAAGGTCGCGGGAAGAGCCTGGATGCGGGCAGCGCAGGACCGTTCATTGTGGAAAACCTTGGAGGAGGCCTTTGCCCAGCAGTGGACGTCATTCGGGTGAAACGAACGAACGAACGAACCCGGGTCTCCCGCTCCAACGTCAAGGCATGCCTTATTAATTATATATTTTATATATTATTTATGTATGTGCATATGTAGCATATTTGTTTTACCGTTGCTTTATTTTATTTTTTTGTTATACCGCCAAACTACTTTTGCTGCATAACCCGAAGGTAAACTGGATGAGCCACTCGCCTAATGTTAATATTTTTGGCATTGAAGTATAAATAAATAAATAATCTAGCTTTAGCCGAAGCTTTTATTTTCTCGTAGATTAATAATATGTGAGCCGAACCCTAATGTCAGATTTTCATTAACTGCCATCCAAAGCCAGAAATCAATTACTCTATATAATTTCTTGTCAGAAAATACCAACCAAACAGAGAATAAATACATTGAAATACTTAAGTTCATCATACAATAAACTTCTAAACTTATCGCAATAAGAGAAAAATAGGTTACCTCATTAAATACAATTACATTTGAGATCTGTAACATTAATTTGTCACAATCTAGAAAGGGCTTGTTATCAAATTAACTCAACTACTGGCCTAAAAGTGAGAGCGTATTGAATTACTGACCTATCAGAAGCTACGAACAATTTATTATCAGCTGGGGTCCTACTAAAACAAATATTTCGATAAACGTGAATCAACCCATCTCTCTTGCTCATCCTGTTATGGGTAAAAGAGATAGATAGAGTTGATCGCATATTGTTTACAAAGTCGACACCCACAGCAAGTATCGAATTCCGACCAACCGGATAACGTAAAGTTAGTGATGTGTAGCAGTAACTGAAACCCGGTAACAATGTATCGATAGACCGAAAAGTGGAATAAATCATTAAGCACAATGGTTGTTCCGCAGTAATACAAAAAATACTTTAGTGTTTCGTCCTAACACTTCATGATTGATTTTAGAACAGGGCCCAAACTCTTCTATCTTGTGAGTAAATCGTTAAAATTTTTAAAAATATGATTCCAGTCTCGGTCATTCATAACATTAGTATAGAAATTTGGTCACGAAGAACTACCTTTTGCAATATCTTGTTTTTTTTTTTGCTAAGACTTCTCAATTTCATCACAATCTCTCAAAGGCTGATTAGATTCTGATTTATTTCTTTGCTTGTATCCTAAAAGACACCTTGATTATTGTATTATTATTATTTTAATTTTTGACTAACTACACTTTTAGATTTTCAATGGCTATCGAGGTTAGCATATCGACATCGATAACCGCTACAACACTAAACTGATAATATTTTAATTAAAGAGCATGATTCACTGGTCAGATTGCCGAGTCGGTGAACCGTCAGTCATCGGGTCACCCTTATTGTTTAGGGGCACTGGGCTAATGTTAGGGAAGGATCTGATAAGCGGGTTATTATATAACTGATAGTATATTGGTGAAATTCAATTTGCATTCTTGCTAACGAAGGGCGGAACAGTTCGATTTTTTAAATTACAAACTAGAAAATAGCAAATATTTATTTGATGGGTCATTTCATCAGTTGACTATCTGGCAGTACAGAATCTAATTTAACATTGTGGTGTCAAAATGCCGATTTAGGGTGGATGGTTTGATTCCTGTCGACCGCTGATATATTGTGGTGAAGTCACTCTTCATTTTTTTTGCACAAATTAATAATAATCCCGTTAACCCTTCATGCTTGTGTTACGAGTGGGTTCACTACAATAGTCCGGTGGCGGTGGGTTGAAACCAGCGTTCTTCGGATCTCAAGCCGGCCAGTCCTTACCTTAGCTGGAGGGATTTTAAGCTCATCATCATCATCATCATCATTTCAGCCATAGGACGTCTACTGCTGAATATAGGCCTCCCCTAATGCTTTCCACGTTGATCGATTGGTAGCGGCCTGCATCCAGCGCTTCCCTGCTACCTTTACGATGTCGTCGGTCCACCTTGTAGGTGGACGTCCCACGCTGCGTTTTCCGGTACGCGGCCTCCATTCCAGAACCTTGCTGCCCCATCGGCCGTCAGTTCTGCGTACTATATGCCCTGCCCATTGCCACTTCAGCTTGCTAATCCGTCGGCAAGACGGACGGAGGCACGACGGATTTTTAAGCTCTATTGCACACAATATCAGAGTATAGATCGTTATATCCAATAAAACGCGCCCCACCATTCTTCCGCTAATGTTTGAGTGTTATCGGTACTCGCTAAATTATCCATGAGTGCACACGCACACTACAATAATGATGCTCGGATTGCCCGGATCAAACTCCTCTTCCCTCGGCCAAAACTCTCAGTGTTATATCTCACCTGTCAACATTGCAGTCCCGTATAACGACGTAGTTCCTAGGGAAGGCGCCACTGGCCTCTCGCCGGAGGCTCCGTCCCCAGTACCAGTGTGCTGTCTCTGCTTCCACATGCACTAGCTCCCCCACATCCAGCTGGAGGTGGAACTGGGAGCCGCTGGTGAAGTTGTATATGGCTGGAAGAGAGAAATACGTATAAGAATTTAATGAATAAACAAAAGACTGACAAAATATACTGTCCCGAAGTGGTGGTAGAGCTATCCAAGACACTTATCAGGCACCATGTACTAAGTATTTTTGAGATAATCTTAATTTTAATCATGTAGTGATATTATAATATCTATAATTGGATTTTCTTTAATGTTTACTACGCTTTCCTCAAAATTCATTAAAATTCCAGCAAAACAAACAGGAAAGAATTATAGAAAATCGATATCGATACTGAAAAATTGAACAACCCCATATTAAATCATTCGATAGTAGTATTTGTACTATCAATTTTATGGTAGTAGGTACATATCATATTTGTAACCTTTAGTTATTCTGTGCTTTGTTGGTTCTTCCAAAATTCCCCTCTACCGATTCTACACTTCCGGAGTCACATGAAATGATACTGCGCACAACAGTCAGTCAACAGACCACTGCATTGCAGTTCCCAGTAGCAAAAAACGTTGATAAAATTACTACACAGTTATCGAAGAACACGTGCAGTTAAGTTACTGTTACTGCATAATAATAATATTGTCCGTTTCAATTAGTCACCCTTTTTGTTGACTTGACAATTAATGTCTGGAATACATCTAAACTAGCTGTTGGTCGCCGCTTTGCACGCGTGGAAAAATGGTCATGTTTTTAATAAAATCGATAGGAAAAGAAGGTACTAACACTACTATTAGCTTTCAGATCATGTCATCATGCTAACAGAAAAACCTATAGGAAGCTCGTTTCCAGGGCAATCCAGTTTTGGGATGTTGTCCCGCAAAACTGAACTGTCGTGTGAACACACATAATATGTGTGTTCGAAATTTAAATTACCAATTCGAACGGATTGGTTTTGTGCGGGACATTCCAAATGTTCGTGTGAACGTTGTTGGTATATTTAAATACACGTATACTACTAAACGAAATCCTGAAATTCTGAACTGCAGAAGCTGAATAACGTTTACATCAAATTGTTTGTACCCTTGATTATGGGCATAATTCTGTTTAAAATTTCTCCTATCTAACTCGCAAAATTACAAAGTCTATTAGCGCACAGTCTGCCACCGCAAACAACGTCAACATGAGCAATTAAAGACGTCAGTAAAATTAATAAATATTCGTCCGTTCCAAGTACCGGCCATATTCGCGGGGTCCGTTAACCGACACGAAGCGATGCTAATTAGGGTCCATTAGACGGTTTATAGCAATCTTCAGAAGCTAGGGTTATCAACACTAACTTACTATTAAGTCGAACCTTAATTTCGAACTCCTATGTTCTTCTGATTAATTTCGTTGCGGGGCCAATGACAGTTTAACTTTCCCCCGGGACAAACTTGACCTTCATTGGTTGGGTTTTTATGGCGGTCAAGCTGTAGATCCTGGCTACACTAGAGTTGCAGTGGTGGGAACGAGAGGTGGGAATAGTCCCGTTACTCTTATGCCCGTTTTCACCATCAATCCCTAATCTTTAAGTGACCCCTATGGCAACACAATAAAGGAATTTCGTTTTCATAGGGGTCACTTAAATATTAAGGATTGATGGTGAAAACGGGCATTAGTCTCTTAAAGTAATATAGCAGTTATAGGATCCGTAAACTGAAGTGACAATGGCCTTGTCCGTACATATACCGTAGTGTTCTACGCATTTAGCATTAGCATTTAGTTCTATTGAAGATAATGCCAATCCCTTACATCAGTTCTTGATAAGTTGGGGTTCTAGAAAAGGGAGCTAGACCAGCGGTTCCCGAATGGTGGTCCGCGGAACCCTGTGGTTCCGTGGAAAGGCCGCAAGGGTTCCGTAAAAAATATTATCCCACGTTTCGTGACCGACGTTGTTCGCTCGCACCGACTTGTTTACGCACAAGGGAGGGGCAGGGCGTGCGGGCGGAGCAGTACGGGGGTTCCGCTAGGAAAAGTATAATCAATTAGGGTTCCTTGGCAAAATAAAATTGGGAAACCCTGGTCTAGACGAACGCAGCGTAGGACGCCCTCAAGCGAGACGGAGTGACGACATAAGTGCCAACGCAAACGCTTGGAGGAGAATAGGGCTTATTCCACTATTCCCCGTTGACAATCCCCGTTAACGGGGATAAGTGAACTTTTTGTTCACTATTCCCCGTTAACGCCAATTGGAGCTTATAATGGGGAAAAATTAACTAAAAAGTTCATTAATCCCCATTACGTTCAAAATAAAATCCTAATATAACGGGGATTAATGAACTTTTTAGTTCATTATTCCCCATTATAAGCTCCAATTTGGCGTTAACGGGGAATAGTGGAATAAGCCGAGAATAGCAGAGAAAGAAAGGATTCAGGGGCGCCTCCCTATTTTGAGGAATGAAGAAAGGAACTGAAAATATATCTAAAATTAATGGCACAGGTAGTGAGTTTATTGTTGTAATAGGAGGAAAGTACGAAAATAACCATTCAATTCAACAAATTAATTATACTAAGCGGATAACATTTTAAATCGCGGAATTAGCAATCACGCATGTATAATTAAAATGAAATACATAATATTCATTTGAAGTTCAAATGATTATTTCAATTTTTTTCGTAGTAGATATAAATAAATACGCATACGACAACCCTAGAGTCAAGGATGTGTATCCTTAACAACGAGTTCCCTTTCTTTGCCATAACAATGGGTTTGCCAAATGTTACCGTTCGAACACCATGGTTGTACGCAAATGATCTGCGCAAACGTCGAAGGAAACTTATTGGACAGGACATGCAGTGGGTATTTTACGTCATAGTTAGAAATAAATCAGCAATGAATACTAATAATTGGGTAGTTCATAAAAATAATATCCATTGACATGCTAATTTAATTTAAAACTAAAATAAAATGTTTTTAGAGAAGTTTGATTCGATTTTGTTTAGAAATTAACTACCTATTCATTACTTTTTTGATTTATTAGAACACACAGTAGATAGCAAATAACTTTGCGATCATTTTTTTCTGAGTGATAAATGTAGAGCCCACTTTTAGGGGCGGGAACAAAATAATCTAATAATACCCATAGATTATTTTAATTTTATTCTGTATCTCTAAAAAAAGTAATCTTAATAATGCATCTAACAGCAACTCATAACCTATTCAGCAATGCACGTCCAAAAATAAATACCCCGACCGCTGACATTTAACATTATCTCAAATAGAACCGCACTTTTTCCCGTTCCAAAACCGATAAAATATCCCATCCGATAACCGATAATTGTAATGACTACGTAATCAATTGTACTCACTCGATTAGTGTCCACAATGGGTCGGTATGCGTGAGTCAACGCGCACTATGCGCGGGCGCACCAAAATCGCGGTGCGGGCTGCGCAGGGAATGATGATTGGATAGCCGTAGAGTTGGTTGGGATTAGACATGGCAAGGATTTAAATTATAAAATATCAACTCGTTTAATAATCTAAATGGAACTTATTTCAATCTAACACAATACATTCAAGCTTGTGATTGACAGGATTTTAAAGCGTTATCCTAAGTTAGGGTTGGAAGATTTTCTTATTATAAACGCCAATATCAGGCCATTTTTTTACTTTCCAAACAATCTAGGCAGCGGGGGTTGTGGATCAAATCCTACATTTTCCTCTGGTAAATTAAAAGGATCTTGCTCTTGCTGTGGAGATTAAATACACTGATGAAATGATGAATCGCCAATAACACCAAGACAGTTTTGCACGACTGCTCAGTTTAAAATTTTACAAAAAGAAGGAAGATAACAATATCTTTCGTAGCATTAAAAATTAAATTACTAAAACATTTCCAGTTCTACGGAATTATTTATTCAAATTTAACCCCTACTTTTAAAAGAAGCGAAATTTACAATTCACGGTATCTTTCGTTCCATTTATAACGGTCTTAGTCCCAAGTGTCAGATTAAGTATCTGGAGTAAAAAATACATGACCTTTAAGTATTAAAATGGTTAGAAGACTAGCATTTAACTACGGCTCCGTACACGTGTAAATCAGGTTATATTCTGGGGGAATATGTTCAAAAAACATTTTGTTCTGAAAATAAACAAACTAAGTCTTTATATTTAAGTGATGTTAAAAACTGATGGAAATTTCTAAAGACTAATAAGAAGTATTCCTTAAAGTAGTCCTTGAAAAAATTGTGTCTTCTTTATATGCGGTTCTTGGTTAAAGATTACACTAAATCAAAACGGAAATGTGGACATTTTTGACCAAAATCCTCTTAAGAATTCTTTTCAGCTTTCCCAGATCTAGATTCGAAGTGGCACGTCTCAGACGAAATATTTCAGTTTTAGACGTAATCGCCGCTCTGCTTTATACTGAGATTTGCAATGGCTTTGAATTTTACTTTTCGGAAAAAACTCTAGCAATTGTTCAGTAAAAACAAGTAGGTAGTTCAATAAAAACAAGATATTGGCAAAGAGTAGAAGTAAATATTTACATAGTGCTGTAAAGCACTTCTAATAACCCTTCAACATTTGTTAATGATGAGTACGCTGTAAGAAGGATTCAGGAATTTTAAAGATACGTATTTTTACGTAAACCAATCCACATAGAATGATTTAAAAACATTATTACCCTTTCCAAATCCGGCTAAAACGTTTTCTCGAGACCCCATTCATATGGCGCTACAAAAGGGAAGCAGAGCCTTGCCTTTTGATATCATGTAAATGTAACACCCAATTTGAGCCCATACAATACGGTCTAATGAAACCGTATAAATCTCAGTCTCAACTGAATATTTATGGCCCGAGTAATATAACACTGGAGGGGGTAATACGTGTGTGTGATGGCGACCGATGTGATCATAGAAGAATAATGCCCGTTTTCACCATCAATCCCTAAATTTTAAGTGACCCCTATGAAAAAATGAAAATGAAAATGAAAATACTTTTATTAAATAAACACTTTACAATTACAAGATGTGCCGCTCTCGTATAAGAGATACTGCCGCTATGCAAACAAAATTAAAACAATTTGTTACCATCACTTAAAAATTAGGGATTGATGGTGAAAAAGGGCATTAGTGACTTAAATTTCTAAGGATGTGATAGACATTTTTAAGTCAGGTATTCTTCGATGCGCACCCATTTTCAAGAGCACCTAAGACAGGACACCTAAATTATTCCTCGACTC
Source organism: Ostrinia nubilalis (assembly GCF_963855985.1). Taxonomy (NCBI): domain Eukaryota; kingdom Metazoa; phylum Arthropoda; class Insecta; order Lepidoptera; family Crambidae; genus Ostrinia; species Ostrinia nubilalis. The sequence goes on along the minus strand of NC_087111.1, from coordinate 1,092,375 downwards.
GAAGCCACGTGAGTATTCTTAGTACGAGCACAGAATAATAATAAGTACTACGTACAGAAGTTTTACTTCGCGAAGGTATTTAAAAAAATGTATGCTCAATGTCATTAACAATATGGTGTAATTTAGCCTGTCTCAAGAGTCAAGCACCGTTTTGTTGACAAACGTCAGTGATCGGCACTGCGCCGAAGCTATAGGGCTGACTTCGGTAAAATGATGTGACGTGAGGTGCCAAACTGCGGAAAATGGCGGAGGAAATATATGAATTAGCATGAATTATCATGAATAATATTAACTACTTATTTACCTCTTAGTGTCTTGAGGCAACTTAAAAAAGTACATTCTGTGTTTTTATTATTATTTAGGCAGTTAAATACTGCACAGTATTTACTATACCATTTTCTTCCATCATACACAAGAATACGCGTGCGTGAGTCAATGTTCGCTCGTATGTGAGACCTTGTCGAATAGTATCCTGTAGGTGGGCCATCGTGCGTGTTTTGTTTTCTATGTAAACTCGCGAAGATGAACAGGCCTGGTACGAGTCGAAACGAAACGCCACAGTTCCAGCTACTCATTTCCGATGATGTCTTGTTCTACCGCAAAAAAATAACATTTGACGAGAGCGAAAGAAAAAGCTTAAATAGGTAGCTGGAGTTGTGGCCCACTGTATCTAAATGGTGCACTTCGGAATAATTTAGGTTTGCTTCAAAATGGGTGCGCTTTGAGGAATACCTTTTAAGTAACCTTTGTTTGAAGCTGCCTGCAGTTCAAATTTCATATTATTAAAATGCCAAAGTTTGGAGTTCAAAGCTACAGTATTGAGTAACTTAAAGCTGAGTGCGATTGTTGTTGCTCCACTTAGCGAAGGCGCTAAGACCGGGTCTCAACTTTTGAACTTATTTCTTATCAGTTCTAGGGCAAATTTTGCAGTATTGTTAATGGGACATCTCATTGCCACTTCAGTTTGGCAATAATTAGAGCTCATTATTTATTATTCTTCAACTAAATTTCAGTTTTTATCATTTTAAACGGAGAATATAGTTCAGCTTATTTCTTTTCAAGCTATTAGAGAGAATAGCCATGTACGTAGCTCACACTTTCTAGCAGGGTAGGTGTCATGACCATTGTGCATGGAGACAGTTTGGAATCAGGATATCACGCATGACATAGAAGCTATTCCTGTCCCTCATGGCAAGTGGACGTTTTCACCTCACGTAATACAGGTGCCAAACCGATAAAAATATACTTTCTCTGCATATTACCTTCCGACAACAAGCTATAGAGATTTATGCGACACGCGAAACTTGAGGCTGTGGAGGAGCCATATTTTACTTGTTGGCATGATGAATCTCATGATCCTCAACGTGTTTTCATATTATATTTTGTATTTTATTGTAAACGCAAGGAGTTTGCTCTTTTTTCCAAACGAGCGTAAGATTCTTCTTTGATAAGTAATCCCCAACCCCATTGATATTAACAACAACAGAACACTGATTGTGTCAGGAGTCAGAACCGACAACGTAAGCGGTACCTTATTGTTATTGATGAAAACCAGTACCTATAGTTTATGTAAGTAGGTAGCTACTAAAAGTAATACCTATCTATTGGACGGCACTGCAATTTTTTTTTATTGTGAACACCATTTTAACGAATGAGCATTTATTTACTAGTAAGTTCTTCTCAGAAAGCAATAATAAAAACAAGCCAAGTCTAGAACTTTTTGTGTCTATGCGAACATGACTCCATAGTGCACCTGTCACCCGACACCACAGTAATGTAATATCGGTACTCAGCGAAACATAGACTAGTACGTGCACCCGTATCCACATAATTTATTTACATTATTAATTAGTATGAACGTCTGTGCTCGTGATGATTAAAGGGAATCTTCATGTGCCTAAATGATTTTTTCTATTTTTAGCCTCAAGCTCCCAAGCGTTAAGGAGAACTATTATGTCCAGCAGTGGACTGAAGATATTAATGATGAATCAAGATAACAATAACTGTGATCTTGACTAGGCACTTGGCAAATGACATGCTAATACAAAAAGCCAAAATTGAAATGTCAAAAATACAATTCCAGACATTCTTCAACATGAATATTTGTCGAAGAACCTCTGACCATGAAATCCCAGTGGATGTGGCTAAGACGCTCCTGAACAATATGAACTCTACAAACGGCAGGCCTAAAAGAGCAAAAACGCAGAGCCGTAAAAAACCAAGCTCCTTGACTAACTCCGTCATAAATGAAGTATACCGATCCCAAATCCCAGTCACTTTATTCGCACTCCCGTGTTTTGACAGCCCATAATTGGCACATCCTCAGGGGATACCTCCAGGCAGGACGGAGGGAATGATTCAGCTATTGACGATTCATTTAATAAATGCAATTTACTAACTGTATGACAAGGACGCAGGTGTATCCCGACTAGGGGATACGAAAGCGGTTTGACCTGGGTCGGGAAATGAGGTCAAGTTTGACAGTTCTGTGGTCTGGTTAATGATGATGAGATTAAGCAATAATTTGGTAAGGGTACGCACCATCCATTAATCAATAACTAAAAGGCACCTTATAAAAGGTAATAGAAATGTCGTGTAATGAAGTTTTAACCTTTAAAACTTCTATAAACACAGATCTTTTAGCTCTCAAAAGGCAACCAAGTTTGTAATTGTAAAATTGGGTTTCTAATAATTGCTTTAATGATTTGGCCAGCAAATCTTATAGGGTCCAATACAATTTCTAACAAAATCAATGGTATCAAAAAAGAGCCAAAACCAATGACCGTTAACAAAGAGTTACACAAAACGTTACACGACAACCATTGTCTAACCTATATTGTTCCAATCCTCGGTTTTGTCCCAATTAGGCCGACATCGCGCCAATTGCGGCCTGCTTCATCTAATACCAGAGATAATTAGAAACTTAAGGATTAACCCAGTGTTGTTGGGATTGTTAAAAGTTTCCAAAGGCAGACAAAAGGAATCCGTCTCAAAGCGATAACGAATTTGAGAATTTCCATTCGAATTCTCAGTAAAACGTAGATAATAACTGAAACAGATTTCAGAGGGAAAGATTTCTTCGGACTTGATTCACAAATCATCACCGTGGTAGCTTTAAACAGAATGTTAATTAATTACAGCTTTTTAAATAATCCTTTCAACCTCCCTCTTCCTGTGATCAAGGTATAAAAATAAATAAGGTAATGGTTTTTTGCAATAAGCCTAGCGCGGCGAGGATTGTTAATTTATAAGGATTCATGATGATGAGAATTATTTCGCGCAAATCGCAAGTTTCTGTGAGAAGTCAGAAAGTAGCATTTTAAATAAAGGGGTTGACTTTTAGTTACAGTAATAATTAAATTACGGAATTGCTGAAGACTCAGTCTACACCCTCTCTAGGTATCTGAAAGAGTTTCTTGTTTCCATAGGGTTTCGATACTTATCGTTGTAACATATCCTTGGGTTACTTGTTCGAGATAAGATTGTCGAGACATTGACCGTCAAATAAATACGGTTTGTCATATATCTGTAAGTGAACCGATAACAGATAAGCGTTCCTTTAATAGCCATTGGCGCCCGAGAATAAACTTATCCTAGACAATTATCAAAGTTTTCCTATGTAATATGTAATTATTTTACTTATTCTTGGCTTCCAGATCTATTGCGACTTGAAAATTCAGAGTCCCGTGCATCCAAACTGGTTTGTAAAAGTCATAAGTCCAATTTTCATTGCAATTCTATAAAAAATGATGAGAATGTTTCGAAAAAATGCTGCTTTTGGTATCAAACTTCAAGAACTATCAATTTAAAAGAGCGTAAAGTAAAGCTGTAAAATGGAATGTAAATAATGTAACGGCCATACGGGATCGGGCATTCTGACAAATCCTATTAAAAACGGCATCGGTTTCTTATCTCTTATCTTATCTCTTATTAATAGAAGAACTGACTGTCACATTGAAAGAGATCGTGATATTGGGACTATTCCCACCTCTCGTTCCCACCACTGCAACTCCTGTGTAGCCAGGATCTACAGCTTGACCGCCATAAAAACCCAACCAATGAAGGTCAAGTTTGTCCCGGGGGAAAGTTAAACTGTCATTGGACCCGCAACGAAATTAATCAGAAGAACATAGGAGGAGTTCGAAATTAAGGTTTCGTGAAGATCGTCATATCGTCGAGGTAGATTCCGACCACAAAAACACGTCAAATGTTTTACATTATTATCGTTGTAGAACTTCCATCCGAAGACATCAAACCAACATGTCACCAACGCTAATGGCTCCCGTGCACTTTCCAGCGGGAGCCACTGCAAATTGACCAAGTTCACTTGGTGTCAGGTTCGCGGAAATGGCGTGTCAGTTCAGCATACATAACGAAACGGAAAGCGCCATTTGAATATTACGTAGACGTGTTCGAGTACTTTATGATGGTACTGAGATTATGAAGGAAAACGAATCCAATATTTAACGGAATCTAGTGGCAAGACCACCTGTCTCAGACCCAGAGGTCATAAGAAAGAAAGAAAAACATTTATTTTGGTTCGAACATAAAGTTACACACAGTTTGATAAGTAAAGGGAAGGGCATAAAAAAATCTACTTTGTTTTACTAAAAAAAAATACTTTGGTAGGGTGAAGCTCGATTCCACCTCCGGTCTGATCATCTCTAACCATCAGGTGATACACAGCCCAGGAGCTTCTGTTACATTGTGAATACAAAAATCCTTAAAGTTGGCAATGACAGTATCCATGACAAACAATCTGAAAAGACCCACTTTTTTTCTACATTTATCGCAATTTCGTAATCATATCCTGTGTCTATTCATTGCCCATGTGAATAAGAAAAGAGAGAGTAAGTTCATTGCAACTTGTTGCTGTTCTGATAACACGTAATGATAACTGGTTTAGCTTGTGAATCATATTGGAAGCAAAACGATTCTGCTACATTTCTTTATCTATCAATATTAAAGTGGCCTAGCTTTTTTTGTCTTCAATGAACTAATTTTTGACCACCCTAACTCATTTATCTTCAAAAGACTAATTTTCTTTGGTTTAAGAAGAGCAGAACTATCAACTTGCATTATTCCTTCTGAACCCACTAAAAGCAAAAATACATACAATTTGCATCTTTAACACTTAGCAATAAGATCTCAACGACTACAAACTAGCACCTGCACCTGATATGGATGAGCAAGGGCGTTGGAACGGTAGTGCGATATAAAAATACATATTTCGTAATCGCAGGCGAGCCTCAAGCACGTACTAATAAAGAACTGTGTAGATTGATAATGTCATTTGATGGGCGAAATGGGAACAGGATTCGAATGTATTTAACGCGATACACAACCGTGGTTTATACAGACGGGATCTCGCCAGGCCATGTGATATTTTCGCAGTCGGGTAATAAGAGTCCCACAGTCTTTTCCCTAATGTGCAGGGGATTGTAAGGTAGTTCACGAACTCGTGATACAATTAGCTAATGGACGGTACGAGTTCGTGGTCATAATACACCCCTTAAAGCGATTCTTAATAAGATTAAATGGGGAGAACATTGCCAAATAAACGTCTTTTATTTGTCGGCAAAACGTGGTAGTTCAAAAACAAGAACTACCTAATAAAAAATTGGTAATCCATGAATCGCTTTACATTCGCAATCGCTCGCACAAAACATGGAAGTTTACCATAAATGTTTAAAGCATGAACATAAGTTATGTCAACTCATAGCCAATTTAAGACTGTCAATTGGCTTAATTTTAAGCTTAATTCTAGTTCAAATCTGGTGAATGTGTTTTCTATCTTATTATGTAACATCTAATGTACCACATTCTGCAAATAAATAATTTTAAGCTTAAAAAAAACTTTCTTTCAACAAATTCGTCTTAGGTGTCACACTCCTAGGCAACTAGTCCCTAATAAAGGGATGTAGGTCAGTAGCAGGCCGCGTCGTCGAGGGCGCTTGGGAGACGTCTCAGTTTAGTTGCCCTACGTCAATTAGCAATACCCTTAATTAACAAGGTAGTCTAGGGTTCGAGGCGGGATGACAACTCCATAGAACGACTGGTCGTCCAGGGAAAAGTCGAAGGAACCCGATCGCGTGGCAGGTCCCCAATGCGCTGGACTGACCAAGTGAAAGCAGCAGTGGGAGACGGCTTATGTGACTGCACCAGAAAGTCTGCCAATAGAGAGAGATGGAGGGAGATCGTGCGGAGAGTTGTATCCGCCTCTACAACCGATGTGAGCAACGCCTCAACGTGACCACGACCGCTCTGCCAAGAGCGTAACGAATAAGAAGAAGAACTAGGGTTCGATTTCGAGTACGAGCATGATGAGTAAGGGTTAATGAGTGATGAAAATGCTTTACGTGAGGTGTTGTTTCACTTTACATCTGACCAACTGAGATTTATTTGTATTGTAATCTAAATAATATAACTCAAAGGTGAGTGACTGACTGACATAGTGATCTATCAACGCACATCCCAAACCACTTGGACGGATCGGGCTGAAATTTGGCATGCAGGTAGATGTTATGACGTAGGCATCCGCTAAGAAAGGATTTTACGAAACTCCACCCCTAAGGGGGTAAAACGGAATCCACGCGTACGAAGTTAAGTATAAATAACAGTTAATATTCACAATAATAAATGTAGTAGGAAGGTGCTGGATTCAGGCCGCTACCAACTGATCAATATGGAAATCATTGGGGATCATTGCTTATGTTCATTCAGCAGGGGATGTCCTGTGGCTGAAATGATGATGATGATTCACAGAACACTTAATTGCACTTTACATGTGAAATTAAATTAATTTGGTACTAAGAATTAATTTCACTAATGAAATTAATATGTGTTCTTGAGATTTAAATTATTTATGAAACAGTAAATTTTTTAAGCGTATTTGGTTGAGTTTTGTTTATATTTGTATAGTATTTTAATTAATTAAAAAACCTTCACCACCATTATTTTTATCCAGCCACATATTTATAAACCAGCATTATTAATTACAGATAGGAGGATGGGAGATGGGCAGAATGTACATATCTGGACCACATTGAGGAAACAACATCAATAGTTTTCCTGTTGGATTGTATTTTGTTCTAAACTAGGTACAAGTGCACTGTTCCGTGCTAAGAGAAATATAATAATAATAATAATAATATAAGCCTTTATTACTGGATTACAAGGTATTTTTACAACATTAACATTTCATTTTACAATTTAGTTGCACTCATCTCCAGTTTGTCCTTGGACATAGGCCTCCTCCAATGATCTCCATGCTTCTCTGTTTCTAGCCATTTGTGGCCATAATGGCCCTGCTAATTCGCGGATATCGTCCTCCCATCTTTTCGCTTGTCTGCCTCTGCTTCTTTTTCCTTCACGGGGATACCATTCCGTTACGGCTCTTGTCCATTTCTCTTTCTTTTCCCTCATTAGGTGTCCCGTCCACTTCCATTTCAACTTTCTAATTGTTGCAACAACACTTCTGAATTTGGTTTTTGATTTTATTGTGTTTAGGTTTATCTTGTGTTTAAGTTTCACTCCCAATACACTTCTCTCCATACTATTTTGGCATACTTTTAACTTTTTAAGTTGTTGCTTAGTTAGTGACCAGGTTTGGCAAGCATATGTGAGGCAGGGAAGTATACAGGCATCAAATATTTTCCTTTTGTGGAACATCTTTAGGTTCCCGTTTTTCATTACCTCTGCTAGTGACCAGTATCTCTTCCATGTGTTTGTTATTCGTCTATCTATTTCTTTGCCCATGCATTCTTTGTTGGAAATTAGATGTCCCAAATAGATGTATTCATCTTCATACTCAATTTCTACTTTGTTTACGTGTATTTTCACTTTAGTTGAGTTAGTCATCACTCTTGTCTTTGAGGTGTTCATAAGAAGACCCACTTTGGCACTTACATCACATAATTCTTGTAGCATCTTTTCCAATTGTTGTGGGCAATCTGAGAACACCACAATATCGTCTGCGAAACGTAGGTGTGATAGTAATTCTCCGTTTATGTTAATTCCGCTTTTCTCCCAGTCAAGTTCTCTGATGATCATTTCAAGTACAGCAGAAAAGAGTTTAGGCGAGATCGGATCTCCTTGTCTGACACCTCGAGTTATAGGGAACTCTGGTCCAGTGTTTTCGAGCTGTATTTCTGCTGTACTTTTTGAGTATACTTCTTGTATTAATTTTATGTATTTTTTGTGAACACCTTGTGTCTCCAGTGCTGACCATATTGCTTTGTGTTCTATAGAATCGAATGCCTTGCTGTAGTCAATGAATCCGATATAGTATGATTTATTATATTCTTGAAGTTTCTGTAAGACTTGTTTTACTACATGTATGTGATCTACTGTTGAGAAATCTCTTCGGAATCCTGCCTGCTCTTTAGGTTGGTTTTCATCAAGAGTGTTCGATATTCTGGCTAATATTATTTTTGAGAAGACTTTGTATATATTGGACATTAAGCTTATGGGTCTGTAATTCCCTACATCCCCCCTATTCCCTTTTTTATATAGAAGTATAATCGTTGACTTTGTCCAGTTTGTAGGTATGGTCTCGCTAACTATTATTTCATTAAATAACTTTGTCAGGACTGGAGCTGTTTCGGTGATAGTAGCTTTCAGAATCTCGTTTGTGATATTATCAGGTCCAGGAGATTTTCCATCTTTTTGGGTTAGAATTGCTTTTTCTGTTTCTGATAAGAGGATAGGTGGTATCGATTCATCGTTAAAGTTGTTACAATTTAAGTTTTTTGGTTGGTATTCGTTGTTGCAGTCCATGCCTGTGTAAAGTGTTTTGTAGAACTCTGTTGCAATGTCGAGAATTGCCTTCCTGTTCCCTGTGCATATTCCCTGTTTGTTCTTTAGATTTGGCATCCATTCTGTTTTGTCTGACAGCTTCTTATAAGCCTTCTTTATTCCTCCTGTTTTTTCAATATGATATTTGATGACATCGTTTCTTCTTACTTTGTTATCCTTCTTTATATTTTCATTGATTTTCTTGCTTATTTCCGTGATTTGTTTTGTATTAGATTTTTTATCCTTCAGTAGTTCTTTCCGTTGTTGGAGTAAATCTTGGGTGTGTGTAGATATCCTTTTTTCTTTTGGCATTGATTTGGTTCTGTCGATCTCGTTTTTTAAGGTAGTTATGAATTTATTGTAGATTTCTTCTATATTCTTACTGTTGGATTTATCCATCTCGTTTTCCAGTGCGTTTTTGAAATTTATCGTGAAGGTTTCCAGATTTTTATTGGTGATGTATGATTCAGGTCTCTTACTATAGGTTTTTCTTGTTTTCTTTACTGGGTTTCCTTCCAATATTGCACGAACCATTCTATGGTCTGTATTGAAGTTCAGGTTATTTATTACAGTAACATCCTTGATCCTATCTTTTTTATTTGTCATTATATAGTCTATTTCATTCGTGTATCTTCCACAAGGTGAGATCCAGGTCCATTTCCTTGAATTTCTTTTTTTGAAAAAACTGTTCATAACGGACAGTTTATTTTCAGTCGCAAAGTTTACCAGTGATTGACCATTTTTACTTCTATGTCCATGGCCAAATCTTCCAATGATCTTCTCTTCTCCTGTTTTGGATGTACCTACTTTTCCATTAAAGTCACCCATAACTATAAGATTGGAATGTGCCTGCGTTATGGTGGATTGTAGATTACTGTAGAATGATTCAATCTTGTGCATGTCCTCGTTCTTTACTGGTTCTGTTGGTGCGTATGCCTGGATGATTGACCATGGTTCCTTTTTGTTTCCAGTGGGTAGTCTTACATTTAGCATTGATATTCTTTCTGAAATCCCTATGAACTCTTCGATCTCCGCTAGAAGTCTCCTTTTCACTAGAAATCCAGTTCCATATAGGCCTGCCGTTTCACCTTTATAGTATAGTATGTATTCTTTATTTCTCTCTTCTATGCCTTCTCCTTCTCTTCTCATTTCGCTGATACCTACTATGTCCCATTTTAGGTAATTAAGGGCCAATTCCAGCTCTTGTAGGTTCTCCTCTGTCCTCAGAGTTCTTGTATTTAGCGTACAGATATGTGTGACATTGTTGTTGTTCCTTGTAGCGTTATGTGTTTTGTTCTGTTTGTGTGATGAGGCCTTTGAAATCGTTGGAGGGTGGTAGTCTACATCTCCCGCGGTGACCAGCCGTCTTGGGAGAGGGGTTGGGGTGTTGTTGTTGGTTTTTATTTTAGTTTGTTGTGTTGTTTGGTTTGTCTTGTCCGGGTTCCAGTTCAGGGAAGAAGTTTTTAGTTTTTTGAAGTTTTTGGCTCAGACACCGATGATGCTCTACCTCGTGCCACATAATTGAATATGCTTGGTTTTACTACTCCTTGTGTATTGCTTGTAGATGGCTCATCAATACGTTTGTCGGTAATTTGTTTCTTCCTGGTGCATGTTGAAATTGTTTCTGGCGATTCTACCTTTTCTCTTTTCCTTTTCTCTCGGTTAGCATCTTTTGGGTTTTTTACTATTAACTTATCGTATTTCAGATAAGCTAAATTTCCCTTCTTTCTTTCTTCTTCCAGCATTGGTTGTAGTTTTCTGCGGGTTTCTAAAACTTCTTTTGGAAAGTCTTCTTTAAGATAGATGCCTTGTGGCAGGTTGGATTTGTTCTTCTGAATAAGATGTTTCTTCCATGTTGTTGTGAAGGAGACCACTACCGGTCGATTTTTATCTGAGCGCTGCCCGATTCTATAAATTTTGGCTATCTCTTGACTGTCCAGGTAAATGCCCATATCTACTATTATTTCTTTCAAATAATCTACTAATTCACATTCTGTTTTCTGTTTCTCTTCTAAACCGAAAAATACTAGGTTGTTCTTTCTCTTTTCCTTTTCCATAGATTCTATTTTCTGTTCAAGGTTTGTTATTTTTGTTTTTAAGGTTTTGTTTTCTTCCAAGACTATTTTCATTTTTTCATCTAGAGCTTGCATGACGTTATTGGTGACATTTGTTGTTATTGTCAAAGTTTGTTGTTTCAGCTTCTCGTCTAGTTTAGTTAGCAGCAACTCCATAATATTTTGATCCATATTTTAGTAGAATTTATAATATTTTTACTGGCAACACTAGGACAAGAACTGTCAAAATACAAGTTCCTTCATTCATTCAATCAATGTTATTAGATTGGCACTATTGTTTTTATGACAGATGGGCGCACTTTTATTGTAGGTTAACTTTAAAAGAAATGATCTTGATTTCACTTTATGCACTATTTTCTGTTGAGATTTCTTCGTAATTTGAGTTATAGTGGGTTTCTTCAGATGATTTCGCAGTTTGATGGTAATTTCACTAGTTTTATTAGCACTTATGATTTATTTCGTCGGAGCTGATTCGTATACGTGTTTACGTCCACAATACCGGAACCGGAAAAGAGAAATAGGTTCCTATTAATAATTGTTTATATCGCCTATTAAACTAGGATAAAATAAGTGATTCGTTTGATATGCTGTTGTCTATTTCTATAAAAACAGTTCTCAAACTTAATGTTATCAGTATCCCGCAATGTCTACGACTTGATTAATTAAAAGTTAAAACAGTATTACCCATTTTTGAACCAAAATATTTAACAAGTACAGAAAAGAAGGACCTAGACTTATTCTTGAGTGTAGTTTCATAACGAGTCAAAGTATGGACTGTATCATCAAATTTAAGTTAAAACTTGTTAAATTTTGTGATAAAATAATAGAAATTGTGATATGTATCATCATATCATCTGTCATTTTATCATAAACAGTTTTTGTAAAGTGAAGATATACTTTAATGATTTTTGGACTAAAAATACACTTATTTTCCCTAGCCTTTGCTCGGCACAAGCAACAAGTGTCAATAACAATCATGTTACAGATTAATTACTCACATGTAATCTGCAAAAGTATCTATTAAGTAAACCAATTAGTAAATATTGTAATTTGTAAGATAATTTGGTTAAAATGTAAATAAATAATGTTTTTATGGACAAGATATTGTGGCTTGACTATTTTGTTTACTTAGGTATTTTATCTTGTTATTATTTACATATCTAATGAACGTTTAGCATACTAATGTGCATTAGAATGGTAACTTCCAGTAACTGGGGCATTCGTCTGAATCAAAATTACCTAACAGAAGATGATCTTTTTTCTTTCTAGACTCAACATCTTGAGAAACACTTAGTCACTATTGAGAAACAATTACCGCAAATAAATGTTTAGATAATCATTACGAAAACATTATGGGACGTCATATCACCTTCAATTAGTGTTATGAACTTAACAATCAGATTGATTTGCCTTGAATATGGGAGTGGCACATCCTAAAGGTTATTTTATAGCTCCATTACAGAAAATTGGGGCCAATTTCTAACAGGATAGCACTGATACCAGCTGCAGGCCAGATATGATACAATGTTTATATTTAACGCGATCTCGGCGGGAGGCAAAACTGCTAACGAGCAGAAGCAAGATAGTAGCAGATAACGATTTGAAACACTATGGATATCGAACGAATAAATTCAAAACTCACCGACAGCGTAGCACTCTTCATTCTCCAACTTCTGCCACACAGTCATGATGAATAAAACACGATATTTTTATTAATTTAACCACGAATTACAATGCTCGTCATTTTGGTCGAAGTAAACTTTGTCAAAACACATTGTCTATGACGGAGTTTAGTGAGGTGCCGTGAAGCAATATGGCGGTCGCTACCGGTTAGTTGTCTATGGCAGCATTTACCGGTTTTATATCGAGATAACGGTATTGCGTATGAAAATAGTAATTAAGCAAAAATGCTTTTTTTTTGTAACAATTTAAACAAAACCGCCTTTATAATAAGAAAGAAAGAAAGAAAAATATCTATTCGATGCAAGTAGGTACACAGCAAGATAATAACTAAAACTAGACAACAGAACGTCTACAAGCACCAAAATGGCTAGTTCATAGCGATAAGACCGCCGCGTCTTTCCATTCTATACATAGCCAGAACGCAAGGGTGTGAAACTAATCGAGTATAGTTTGGATGTGACTTTTTTTACTAAGCTCCTCCAAACTATACACGACCAGTACGCATACGCTGCGTACTGCTCGCGTATACTTTGTAGTGACTTAGGTCAATTATCTTACTCCAAAATATACATCGTCAGTACGCATACGGACTAATCATGTATGTATTGTAATAAGTTCGCGATTACAATGTATACGCGAGTACTTAGTTGCATGCTCGTCATTTTGACTTATTTACCTCTCTTTCTATTACATATTAATTCATAACTGCGTGTCTACTTTAAACATTACAACAATTTCGACACGTGCCATTGTTTTGATAAAGAGCTTTTTGGTGTTTCATATTCTGCCATAGAAAAGATATTTGTTTTGGGGCTGAATAACTCTTAAATTAAGAATTATGTATGTCAAAATGATTTTTGTTCTTGAGATAAAAGCATATAAATAAAAATAAATATCCCTGGACATTTTACACTGCGCTTCTAGTCCCAAACTAAGCAAAGCTTGTACAATGGGTACTAGATAACGGATATAAACATACTTAAATACTTTTTTTTGTAAATACATACTTATTATACATAGAAGACACCCAGTCCAATACAAACAAATATCAAAATATGTTCATGCACACAAATTAATGTTTGTACTGTGCGGGAATCGAACCCGCTACCTCCGGAACAGTTATCCGTTTCGAACCACTACACCGAACGGTCGACAATTTTAGTTAATAATGCACGTTTAACTTTCTTCATTCACTCTCACTAATAAATAATTGTTATTTAATGTGAAATCTACCTAATCAATTTAATTTCAGAAACCACTTACATTAGTGTTATAAATCTAGATTTATTATAATAATATGTAGATTCAGTAAAATAATAATATTTTATGTAATAATTAATGAATTTAAAAATGGCATCACCGTACGTGATCTACATAGGTAGTTCTTATTTCTAATCTCGAGGACAAAGCACGAGCATAATATTTAATAAATGTAATAATTTTAAATACAATTCCATATTTTATTAAATCAAATAAACTAAACACACTCTAGTCAACTGTAAGTGGTGTAGTATAGTTTGGAGCGAAGACGGAATCCATCCACGATACAAACTATACACGATCAGTACGCAAAATTCGTGTATAGTTTGTAGTGACCGACTTACAAAGAGACACTCCAAAATATACACGAGCAGTTTCCTATGGGTGCGTTCTGGCCATGTATAGAACGGAAAGACGCAAGACCGCCTAGTTGTACCTGCGTGTTCCTTTTCTTACTGTTCTTATCTTTGGTGTGCAATAAAGTGTATTTATTATTATTATTAATAGGTTTATACTACCTTTTGTTTTTCTGGCTTCGTTATCTAACTTCGGTAGTGAAGGTAGTACACCTTGATTCACCATTTTTAACTGTATTACAAAGTTAATGAAAGCTATTCTCTCTCCAGCGAACATCCAAAAATTTTAACTGAAATAATCACAACTTGAATACACATTCTGATGAATAGATCGGACTTTGAAACTCTTCTATGGAGTTACACGCCTGGACAAACAAAGCTAGCAAAGTTACATGAAGTATGCGTTGCTCAAAGTCTGAAGTTGGGATTACATGGCGCAGTCAAAACGAGCTTGATTTATTTATTTTGCATTGTGCATGTTATTTTAGTTTCCAACTTGGAGGATACGTCACACGAGGATGTTAAGGGGATTAGCGGAGACAGCTGGATGAACGTTGAATAATATCATTAGGGTCCAGCATTTAATTACGTATCGTTTAATGCATATTATTATTAAAATGATGGTTTATGTACTCGTTACAAGTATGTATTTAAATAGGTGATTAAGGTACACTAAATCTAAGTAAGTAAGAGAAGAATTTTATGGGACGATAAAATCGTGGAGTATTAGTCTAGGGCAAAATACATTACACTACTAGGGTATCATACTGCTTACATAACAAAGTGTTTTTTTGGGTCTATCTACTTTGTAACTTTAGTTTGTCTTGTATCCAGATACCAAGGTAAGTACACCTTGTTTTACTGGTATCTACTACAGCCTGTATTTCATGTTAGTAGTTTGTCCTAGGCTCCGAGCCTGCTATTTCAGCCGCTACGGTTCGTTAACGGCTCTGCAGTGATCGAATTAGCGCCCATACAGATAGGCTCTGTGTCAACGTAAAGGTAGGTTGAAAGGATTGTTTTAATTGAACGAGTAAGTAAACATATTTAAGTTAAAACCTAAAAAACTCTGCGTTTATTTGAGACGATGTTATTTTATGATTGTGTTCTTTAGCACTATTATGCACCTAATAATTTTTTTTTTACGTCCAGCCAGGGGTACGAACGCCTTTCCGAAATTATACGGCAAATTATCATCAAAGTGAATTCGTCTGGATAAAGCTGGTATCCGTGCCAGCCAATAAAATAAAACAAAAGACAAGAAACTTGTCTAATAATAAAGTTGATAAATGGTGCGAGTATCACAATCGGACAAACTTCAGCGGTTACAAGTAGGTAACTAGGTACCTACATTAATACAACGGGAATGGCTTCTGGCAGGACCTGACTTTGTGGATCGTGACATGTTCGCTTCGTGATTTTGCTTTGAAATTATTTACAGACTAATTTGGTTTAGTAGATACTAGCTAAATAGCTGAGTGATTCAGTGGTTAGAGTTTGGACTGGCAAGTTTTCGATTCATTCAATTTCGGAAATGGAACTTCGTGTAAGTAAGGTGAGTTAGCTTGATAGAGCTAAGTAAGTAGTGGTGACACAGTGAGTGTCAATGCACGTGATGGAAAAATGTTTTACCTATATTTTTTTCTTAGCCACCAAGGAACAAACATGAAATCTGTTTAAAAAACCTGCTGCGGCGTCTACCGCACATACATTTTTCTAGTCTGTAAAGTTATATTTAACTTTTAATAAAGAGACAAGTGCAAAGTTGGGCAAGGTGGATGTTGCGTTGTTAAAAGTTTAGGGACCGTACGTTTTGTATGTAAATTAAATAGGATTTTAGAAGTCCGGTGGTAGTTAAATAAAGCCGCCGACTGATAATGTTTGACTTCCTTTCAAAGGTTATTTGCGCATTATAATTTTGTGTGATGTTCCTGAGGGATTTCTGACCTTTATGATTCAGAGATCAGTCCTTTTAGACCTTTCACATAATTATTTAATTTATGGAATAATTAAGTAGCCTATTTAATGTTAAGTGTTTTGGTTGAAATGGAATGGGTTTATTTTATACTTGTAAATTCAATAAAATTAGGTAGTTAAGTACCGCTCAAAACTAGAAATTAAGCTAAAAAATAATCTCTAGAATATTAGTAAGGAAAAACATTTTAAAATTTATGTGTGTCTTAATCAATACACATCCCTGAAGTCAGACAGTTGGTCCTTTGTTTTTCACTTAATCCGTTTCATAATATCAAGTAGGTATAACAAAATATCAAATACCTAGGTATCCACAGAAGCTGACAATAGCCCAAATGACCTGAAAGCGACTGAGGATAACTTAAACGGATTTGCTACGGACCGAGTAAACCCGGGTAAACCGGGTCCATTAGGTATTTTAAAATAAACTTACAGTCATCTCGATCTCTATGACTAAGTATGGTGATAAAAATTTCCCCCAAATGATGATAAATAATCCAGGTAAGGACATTCATCCTATTATTATAACCATCAGCATTATTTTAGCCACAGGACTTCCACTCCACTGCTGAACATAGGCCTCCTCTTTCCACATCGCCCGGTTGGTAACGGCCAGCACCAGCGCCTTCCTGCTACTCGGTTACTACGGTACTACGGTTTTCAATCCTGTAACTATTAGTTATTACGTAAAAATCGAATTACGAATTACTTAAACTGCTTTAACTATTTGTAGGTAGGGTAAGTTCTACTTTTATGGGGCATAGTTAAAGTTTTTAGGGGCATATAACATAGTCAATCTAACTTTGTTCTTCTTGAAACAACATCCACTGAAAAAAATGAGATATACGAAGGTATTAATGGCTATCCCTTTCACAATCTCTATACATTTGAAAGCAATTACAACAACAAACTCCTTAGATTAATGAGGGTTGATTCAACACTGGACTTGGTATAAATTGGGCTGATCACCTTTTTTTTTTTACGGGGAAAAATGCGTTGAATCGCATACCTACCCTGCGGGGACAGGGTAGGTTATGTGGGGCTCACCACGTCAGAAGGACGAGGCATACCCACTAAAAAGACCCCGGTGCTCCGTCACTCGCCATAAGTGGGAGGAGACTGGATTTCCGGACAAAGCCTTCTCTACCACAGCCCCTCCCGGCGATTGTCCGCCTACACGGCGGGCCCTACAAGCCCCCCAGGACGGGGGGAGGGCTGATCACCTGCCCTAACTATCTACCTTACCTAATGGCAAATATCTATAGCAATTTATTATTTAAGCGTTTAGTACGTAGGTCGACTTTAGCTGATTACATTTCTCTTGACGAAATATCAAAGTGACCCGATTATCTTTCGGCATTCCTCCGTGATGAGCAAGTTCTGGAACTAAGGTCGCAGTTGCCGCACTCGGAAACTAACTTACGCTGGAACTCAAACTCGATTCGTGACTGTCTGCCGCATGTTGGCGAGATGGTAGGTAGCTCGCTATATTGTAGGTTAGTTTAACCTTAAGTAATAGGCTAGATGACAAAATTTCAATTATTTGTCCGTCAGACAGATAAAATATTAGACACATATTTTTTATTTTCTTTCATAATTAAATAATAACAGTGCTACATCACAAGCTACATCGAGTTGAAATAGCGCGATACGTCACGCTTGAGTAGAATTTTTACTCAAAAGTGACGTCACGCGACATTTCAACTCAATATAATATGTACTGTAATTATTCGATTATGGAAAAAAATAAAAAATGTGAGTCTAATATTTTCTAATTATCTTTCTGATGGACTAAATAGAATTTCGATTTCATTACCCAATCATCATCCCTATTAGTAATTATTTTCATTCAGAAAACTTCGTGATCGATGTCGTGTGAGCGACAAAGAGCACGCAAGTAGCATGAGATAATAATTAGTAAGGTACTATTTTGCGCTATGCATTTTTCATTTAATATCATTTACCTACTTACTATTTACTAAGCAGGTATAGGTACCTATACCTACCTACATTATATCAATAGGGCGCTTCATTCAATTAGTATTGTACAAAAAGCAGAACCAGAACTAAAATATTTTAAAAATTGCAAAGAAAAAAGCAAATAATTGTAACCTTACCTAAATAAAATTTATTAGACCATTTGATAACTTTGGAATTCTTAAATAAATAAATAAATAATAAATAAAATCTTTATTTAAGCAAGACAGATTTACAAAAAACGGAATGACAGTCTTAAGCTAATTACATGCTATGGTGGATTGTGAAGAAGTGTTGGTAGCGGTTCTCGCACTAGGTATGCACCTGTATCGCGAGAAACCAAGTAACATTTTGCCAAGAAATTTTTATGCGGGTGGACTGAATTGGCGACTGCCTTTGGGTAATTTACTTACACAATACAAATTTACAACAACAAGCAAATTATACAAGAGTGGAGATAGATTGTATGAGTGTGTGTGAGCGTATGTGAGTACCTGCAGTGCATGTTGTCTTTATTGTGGTATTTTGAGTAGGTTTTCCGTTTCCATGTACGAGAGGGAAAGTAGCCATTTAGTGACGTCTCTGGCAGCCTGCCGAACTGAGGAGAGTCTGGTGTCACAAAAGCGTGTTATTTTGTTGTATATAAAAGGGAGCCTGAAGTTAAGGTGGTTCCTAGCAAATGTGGTCTTAACTGGGTACGATGGGATATGGAATAATCTCTTTTTGAGAATTTCAGGATAGTTTGGAGAATTTAAAGTGTTGCGATGAGCAATACAGAAGACCTTCAGAAGGTATAGTTGTCTCACATTCAGTACGCTTGCGTCATTGTAAAGGTCCCTTGTGGGGTAACGATACGGTTTTTTCAGCATAACCTTTAGGACTGATCTTTGAGCCCGCTCAAGTCTTATCATGGTTGTTACGCCAGCGCCTCCCCACGCCGAGATGCAGTAGCTAACGAGGCTCTGACAAAGGGCTATGTAAACTGTCTTGAGTAGGAGCTTATCAGCTGAGTTCCGCAGAAGGCGCATGACATGGATTTGCTTTCTAGTTTTGGATGTAAGTGAAGCGATGTGATGTTTGAAGGACAGGTTTTCATCCACTTCTACCCCCAGATACCTTATGTGATCTGACCGAGCAATAGGGATACAAGAGCACGAGGAATAATTACAAGAATGTACTTTAAGTACAGTGGTATCTGTTGGACTTGATGGTCGTGTCTTATGGAAACATAAGTATTTGGTTTTACTGAGGTTTAGAGTGAGGAGATTTCTATCTAGCCATTTCTTCAGGACCGCCATACCACGCTCAGCCGCATCCAGTGCCTCCCTCCACGAATTTCCTTGAAACAAAGCCACGGTATCATCCGCAAAACATATCAAATTGGTTTTATTGCACGTGTTTGACATGTGAATGTCATTTAGATATAAAATGAACAGCGAGGGGCCTTATTTCAATATTTTTATTGTTTTCATGAACCGCTCCCTTATAAAACATATTTTTCATGTAGTAGTCTCTTATGTAATTTGGATTACCTAAAGTGCAAAATAATAGTCGTTCAATAGGTCTATGTAACTATGCCATTAACTATTGTAGGTACAATAACGGGAATCGACGATAGTATCGTTGATTCCCGTTATTTGATGTCCCGTCAGGGTATTTTGTAACTCGAAACTCCAACAGCAATATCTGGAGTGAAATCCATTTGTCCTGAATATTCCAGCACGAACGAGTTGAGGAACTAATCGAAGTCCCGAGCTTCGAGCTTAAAGCTGCTGCTAACTTTAAAGCTCGACTGAAGCTTCATTTGTTGTCTAATTAGTAATTAAAGACAAACTTTTACTAATTTCTCACCGTCAAGTAATATTTAACTTTTAAGAGCTTTTTAATCATAGATTATTCATCAATTTGATTGGGCTAAAGATATTAATTTTTACAATTTTATTCGTTGTGGTGGCTAAACGCAAACCGCGAAAGACAAAGAAAAAAATAAAACAATTTAAAAAGTTTTCCGAACGACTTCCTATTGGTTAGTTGCATAATTTGATAATAGTAGTCTTTGATAATTTGCTTTACCGCCTATTCCATAATCGAATTCGGGATTGGTTGAAATGCTGACATAGATGGCGCTAGTCGTCATTTTGGAGCATTTTGATTGGTCAATAGAAGGTTCTGTCAATAACTTAGCGAACCAATCAACGTTAATGTTGTGAAAACAGCAACGCTATTCGGAACTTTTCTGTCGCGATTTTCAATTTTCAAAAGTGAATTTTGTGAAACTTGCTAAACGTAGTGATTACTGGCTCTGTGATATAAAAATACTCATAGTGTAGTGTAAACCGCTCCAATATTGTGATATGGACTATGAAAACTATAAATAGTGCTGATGATGAACGTTTTCCAAAGGATTCTTGAGATCTCATAAACCAACGGACCCTCGAATTATGGAACACGCTAATCGTACCTACTAGTGATTACTAGCTCTGTGATGTGAGTAATTTCATAGTGAATCCAATATTGTGACGTGGATTATGAAAACTATAATAGTGTAGTGCTCGTGTTGAACGTTTTCCAAAGGATTTTGGGGTTCTCATAAACCACCGGGCGGACCATCGAATTCTGGCTCCCTAACAGCATCTGGCTGAAGGCAATCCTGGTTCAGGTTAGTTTGTTTTTAATCCTGTAACTATTAGTTTTTACGTAAAAATCGAATTACGAATTACTTAAACTGCTTTAACTATTTGTAGGTAGGTACGTAAGTTACGTTTTTAAGTCCTAGTCAAAAAGGTTTACCAGTTTTCCCAAAGTTAAACAACTATGCGTACCGAAGCTTACCTAGCTAGTTAGGTAGGTACTAATTTCAAGTTGAATGATTATGAAAAGGAAGAACCGTAAAACTTGAATTTCTAAATACACTTGAAACCCTTTTCATAATACGGATGACGGCATTCATACGACGTTTGACCTATCCTATGTGGTTGTAATAGTTCCTATTTTCCCACAAAAATGTGTAGCCTGATATTGTGCCCACAGTACAGACCGTACAGACTAGAAAATAACATGCTGATAGACTAGATATCTCAAAATGTAGAGTGGCTGGCTAAGCCTGGCTTATCCCAGGACCGCCCGAAACCCTCGCTAAGAAAATGCTTTTTATCTATTCGCATATCTACTACCACATAATGATACGCGGGAACAACCTACTCTGAAATGGAGAAAATTTTGAGAGTAGAATACGAAGTAAAATAAACATACAGACTTTATTGTTGTAATGACGCAATGAAAGTAACGCGCTCACTTCGCATTTGCGTCTTTCAAATTACGCCACTTCTTACTTTATGATTTGTTTTGGATTTCATACGTGAGTTGTGTATTAGGACCTATGTGCTAAAGAAGTCTATGTAGGTATGTACTATGTACTTACTTACCTACTTCTAGTAGGTACTTACTATAGGACAGTCTGTCCTGAATCAAACCCAGTCACTTCACAGAACTATTGTTTACTTACATAGTGCATGTAAGTAAATAGCTTACCGGCATGAGTCCGTCCTTTTAAACAGGATTTTTTTCTTTAAACAGGCTTTTAAAAGGCTTCTACATGTTGTAGGTATTTGGTATCTGGGGGGTTACTCCGAAAAACGTTATTCGAAGTTTCGAATGTAGCCATCCCTCTCACGCAAAGCGAGAAGCCAGCATGAGCGACGGTGACAGATAGACCCGAAACTACGTAAACAGTGTGGGCCGGATACAATGGTAGGTAGGTAAGGTACGCACGTCCTTAATACTAACGTGCAGTGCCGTAACTAGGGCGGTGCCAGCGGTGCCCAGGCACAGGGCGCAGACCCTGGAGGGGCGCAGAAATGACCAGACCAGTATCTAGTTTTGTTTCATGCATGGTAGTTAGTAGGTACATTTTGTTTTATTGCGAATATGGTGTAGACGCGCCATCTGTACTATCTATATCTATATGGCATTTTTCAAGCGATTTTGAAACAACAACACTTGTAATGGTGGTTTTATATTTGTCTGATGTGTCGTGACGTGACGCGTCAGAAGACCGGTATCGGTTTCATACATTTAGTACTAGCTGGTGCCCGCGACTTCGTCTGCGCAGCGCAGGATTAGTATTTCGAACAATATGTTTATAAATTGTAGCCTATGTGTTATTCTGATGTATAAGCTATATTATTGTAAAGTTTCATTAAAATCCATTCAGTAGTTTTTTCGTGAAAGAGTAACAAACATCCATCCATCATCCATACAAACTTTCGCGTTTATAATATTAGTAGGATGGTAACGTTCACACTAGTGCGTAACGTGTTGTGTTGTGATGGCTTATGTATGGAACCGATACAGTTCTGACGCGTCACGTCACGACACATCAGACAAATATAAATCCACCTTGTCTTGCTCGCAATATTACATACACAAACAAAAGTACCTATACCGTAACTACGATACGATACGATACGATAGTGCTCACCCAGCCAGGACGAGGCCTGCTCCGGTCAAACCGGCATACCAGGAGGCACAATTTTAAGGAGGGACACGCTCTGGGATGGGAGAGGACGGCCGACTAGCCGCTGCGTCTTTAAACCGCAACCGGTCGACCACAACCAAGTAGATATGCATCCTGAGCCTGGTCTAGGAAAATAGGTAAAGACGGGTTTATCGTTGATAGGACTGAGCGTTGGTGCGATGAGGTGGGCAGTCTGGCCTTTGGTGTGGTTGCCTACTTGTTATTGGTTTGTACAGCTGCTTTTCTTGGTTCATTGTTCCATCAATGGCTGCGATTCTGGATTTTGGTCGTCTTCTTCGCTGTCTGTCTCTTCAAGGCTGAATATTTCCTGTGCTGCTTTTCTTATTTCTTTTTTGTCTAGTGCTAATTGAGTCCACTCATTTCGTGTTCTTCGGTAGTATTTTAAGTCTTGCTTTAATGTGTCTTTCCAGGTGTATATGGGCCTGCCAATCTTTAATCTTCTTGCCTTAAATCGCATAGCACTGTGAAGGATATGTGGTTCGGGTCGTCGCAAAACATGGCCGTAGTAGCAAATCCTGAGGAACTTGATTCTCTTAGATATTGTTTTGCCTTGCAGAAGTTGGTGCACTTTTTTATTTTTGGGGGGTTTTTGCTATAGCTCAGCATGTCTTTCAGAATAACACGTTCGTATTTCCTAAACATTGAGCGGTTTGCTTTGGTAATGGATGCGGCCTTTATACCATATGTCATGGTTGGTTCTATGATCATTTTGTATAGTAGCCTGGCCGTTTCCCATTGCATTTTGGTTTTCTTTATGAAGGGTATAAGTGTTTTAGAGTTTTTAACCCCTTGCTTGCAGCGGGCTTTTATTGTATCCTTTCTGCTGTGTCCAGATGTTATCCAGGTCCCTAGATATTTCATTTCTTTCGCGGGCTGTATATTTATTCCCTCGGCTATACTAATGAACCGTGTGAGGTTTGGTGGATTGATTGGATCTCGGATGAGGATTTTTGTTTTCGTGTCGTTGATTTTAAGTCCCACTGTTAGTAGGAGATCTTTGAGATTTTTGAAGATTGATTTCAGTTGACTAGGTTTCGTCCCTAGTATGATCAGGTCGTCAGCAAACGATAGGCAGATGGGCAACGTAATGTGTGAGTCTTGGTTTAGTCGTAGTATTGGTATTTCTTCTTGCAGTGTTTGAAGGACGTCATCTATTAGTATGGTGAATAGACGAGGGGACAGTGGGCAGCCTTGTTTTACTCCCTTCCCTTTGGTAACAAATCTGGTTTGCTGTCCGTACCATTTGATGCATGTGGATTCATTCATGCATGCTTTGATAATCCTATTGGTCAGGGCTTTATTGGTTCTGGACGCAAGTATTTCTTTAAGGGCATTTAAATCAACTGTATCGAAGGCTTTTTCCATGTCAATTGCCATGACATACGTTCTTGTGCCCTCTCTCCACTTTTCGTCAAGGATTCTTCGGAGCGTAAAGATGTGGTCATCTGTAGATCTATTTTCTAAAAACGCTGCTTGGTAACTACCAAGGCTTTCGATCTGTGTGTCTAAGCGGTTAAGGAGGAAGTTGGCGTATATTCTGTATCCGGTATTACATATCGAAATACGCCTATAGTCACCGATGCACTGTGGATTATTTTTTTTTGGTATTGGGACTTGTACGGTCCGAGTCCAACTTTCCGGGATTATGTTGTGTTTCCAGGCATTATTTAAGTGTTCTGTTAGCGCCTCAAGCAGTTGATTTGGTATTGCTTTGAACAGTTCGGTAACTATTTGGTCCATTCCTGGCGCAGTGCCATTTCGCATTTTTGTAATAATTTCTCTGACTTCATCGTTGGTTGGACCCTCAGCCAGGTCGTTAATGTTTTCGTTTTCGTAAGTTTTTATGGCGGGTCCTTCTGATTTCGTTAATTCGTTTTCCCAATGACATATTGGTATATACTTGTTCTTTTTCTTATACTTCTCTGTTGTTTTAAATCTCTTGTAGTAACTATAAGTTATTCTCATACGTTGCGATGGGTGTTGCTTATTAAGGTCCTTGAAAAAATTTTCAAATTCACGTTCCTCGTTTTTCCTCACAATAGCTTCGATGTTTTTGCGGCATGTTTTTAGACTCGCCTGTGTTGATGGGTTTGGTGACAATTTGTAAAGGAATTTGGCTTTTTGCAGCTTGGCTAAGGCTATTCTGTGTTCCCTAGATATATTTAATTTATTTCTGAGTATATTATTTGCTGCTGTCTTCATGATATCCATTATGTTGTCCCAGGGTAGCAGGCGATGATCACTATATTTGGATTGCGTTTTGATGATATTAATGATATCAAGTTGATATTTGTCACAAGTATGTTCTTGTTGTAAGAGTTCGTAGTTCATGTGCCTGTAGTTAAAGGATCGGTTGTTAATCTTGATTGGTTCAGATAGAGCAGTAGATTTCTTATTAGATTCCAATTTTCTGGTTGGAGTCCCTTTCGGTTCTAATTGGCCGGTGATGGTGGTAGAGTCGCGTGTAGTGAGTTCGCCCACTATCAACTTGTGATCTGAAATTTTCTTATTGGGATGTGTTGTGCCTATAATAAGTTTGAATTTTTTGTGGTTCTTATTGGCTTTCGTTATTATATGGTCAATTTGCGAGATTTTATTTCCGGATTTCCATGTTTTCTTGCAGCTTGGTCTACCAAATGAAGTTTCTATGCAGAGTCTTTCTCTTCTGACGATATCTATGATGATATTTCCTGTGTCATTAGACACTTTGTGTAACAAGTTGTTTCCTACTTGGCCGGTTTGTTGGAGGTCGCATACGTCAAGTGACCCTATGTGTGCATTGAAGTCTCCTAGAATTATAAGGGTGGCCTCTTTTGGTTTTCTTTTGATTGTTTGTAGGATACCGGAAACAGTTCCCGTGGCGACTGATGTTCTGTTAGGGATGTGAGTTGTTATAACAAATAGTTTTTTCTCGCCACTAGTTATAGTGGCGGCCATGATGTTGGGGAGGTTTATATTGTCTCTTATTTCAAGCTGGGTATTTCTCCTTATCGCAATTGCCAAACCGCGGCTTTTATTTGACCCTGATAATATCCAATGGTAGTTTTTTGACTTGTAAGTGCCGTTGCGCATGTGGGTTTCTTGTAGACAAGCGATATGAACATTGTTTTTGTGTAGAAAGTTATCGACGTCATGTCTCTTTTTAGGGTTCGCTGCGCCTCTGATATTCCAAGTACCAAGTCTTAGGTTTGTCGGTTCGATCATCTCATTCATTGCAGGGTTAGTATATGTGCTAATAAGACGATAACCTGTGTCGTCCGCGCAATCTTCGATGCTCATGGGTGTGTTGATCGGGCTGCTTGGCTGGTCGTCTGATTTTTGGTGATTTTCTATCTGAGTAGGGTCTGTGGCTGGTGATAGGACTGCTGATTCCGGATTCAAGTCTATGAGACTGTCATAATGGCTGCCGTCGTATATAAGATTGATATTTCCTACTGAATCCTCCGGGATTTTTGGCTTGAAAACTATTTTGGAGTTGGTAAGAGCTTGATGGATATTGACGTTCACTAGGTAGAGATTAGCTGCTGCTATTATTATGTCAGTACCGGCCCATTCTCCAACGTTGTATTGCTTGGCTATATAATCGCGATATTGTAAGTCTGTAGGAATAGTATCCGTCGCATAGAAATTGCTGGCAATCGCTAACCTCATTGTTTCATCTGCTTGGTTTTCTTCGACATAGCGTGCGAGATCCTGCCTGACTGCCTTGTGATCAAGTGTAAGGTACATTAGCTCATTGATTTGGTGAGCTATTGCCCGGTACAGGCAATTTCCGTCGCCCGGTATTTTGAAAATAGAAGCTTCCATTCTTTTAACTTTGGTTCTTTGAGCTGTGGAAAAGGGCTTATAACTAATGAGTTAGTATCTTAAGACTAAAGTGAATCAACTAACTTTGTATTGTGAAAGTAACTACTCGGTCTTTTGTGTTTTTTTTTTTTTCTTCCTTGGCAAAAGTTTTATGTGAGGACGCCTCTTTTTTGTAATTATACTTTTGAATGGATTACAGCTGTGTGCAGATGTTGCTGACCCTTGGGTTTCTTTTGTTTATATTACGCAAGGTTTCGCTTTTGTTTCTGTGGGATAATTTGTGTGCGTTTCGTGAGAAATTTGTTTTAAATGTGTATCTTCTGTTGTTAGTCCAATATTAGAATTAAGTTATTGCTTTTTGGAAACTTTTTATGGTGACAGGATGTTTCTTTGGTTGACCTTTCCTGGATATGCCTTTGGAAAGTTGGTGCAATGGGTTTTTTTTTTGTTTGAATGTATTTGAAGACTTTACATCTGTAGGGATACAGTGATTTTTTTCCCCGACTATTTATTGTTTTACGGCACAAAGGTCCGTTTCCTTGATATTAAAGTGGTATGTAAAATGAGAAGTAAATAAGGGCTACTAGTTAATATCTTTAGTTAGCAAAGTAAACACTGAATCTACCTAGGTACTAGTTATTATAAGAGATGCGCCTCAGATTTAGCTAGGATTTAAACACACTGCTTTTGTTTTTTGCGACTGGGATTTATATTGACAGTAAGTTGTGCGCTCGTATGCGCGTTAATTTTGGTATAAACAATGTTTACCTAAATATTGTTTTTTTTTTTTTTTTTTTTTTTTTTTTTTTTCTTTTTTTTTTTAAGTTTTTGAGTAAACACAGTAGATATTGGATATGTCAATATAGAAAAATAAGGAAAGATCTCACCAGGTTTCGCCGATTTAGCTGATTTTGTACTCCTTTGACTTAGGTGTTGCTCTGGTACCTGGAGGCTTTTCCCACTCACTGTGTTGGCGGATTTTTTTTTTCTCCTATATCATGTATTAATTTATTTAATTTAGTTTAATTTTTTTTTTGGAAGAAGATGGTTGAATATACAGTAAAAATATGTAATTATATTATGATAAGTACATATGCTGCGTTTTTTTTTAATACTAAATTTAACACTGGATGCTAGTTCTGATAAAAGTATATCAGAATATTTGCGATTTTAGTTTTAAGAATAGGAATCGAGCTTTATATATGTATATTTGGGTTATCACTCTTGTAACACTGTATTGTTTTAGATTTAATTTTTACATATTATTTAATTTTGGTTAGTTTTCGCTTGATTATCACGATTGCAGCACTGTACTAATTATGTTAATTAATTTGATTTGTACTTATGTTATTTTTGATCACTTTGTTTGTTGGTTTACGTTCCACGGCTTAAAATGCACTTTGGGTTTACGACCGTTTGTATTATACGCGGTAGGGCTTTGCAAGTTGCAAGGGTCTTTTCGGGTCGGACCGTCTGGAGCGCACGTGTTGTGCACGTCCACTCTCGAACGCTGCCCAAAAAGGACTTCAAAAAAAAGTACCTATACCGTAACTATGAGACAATTTCTGTCTATATTCATTTGGAGGGCGCCACTTCTAACTTAGAAGTTCTAAGCAAATCTGTCAATCTAGCTGAGGAGATGTACATATAGTTCACGTTACGCTGTCATTGCTGTCAGCCACATTCATTGGTCCTCCCTTTATCTTTGATTTTATTCATTAACTACGTGCGGCGTTACTGACGCACTAGCGTGCGAGAGATAGATAGAAAATTCATCGTTCGACAAGAGTGAAAAGGATGACTTACAAAACTAAACGATTCACAAACGTTCCATTCTGCCGCGCCGTCCCACCCAATGTTCGGGGATTCCCCGATACATCGAGAATCACGCATTCAGATAGCCGCAGTGTTGCCAGAAGGTTACTTTTTTTGTAACCTTTTAGGTTACTTTTGAACTGCATTGGTTACTTTTAGGTTACACTAATGAAAAGGTTACTTTTAGGTGATTTTTCAAAAATTGTAGAATTAACATTTACAGGTTATACGGTTCAGTAAAAAATATTAATAGTGACAATTTAAAAATTATGTCATAAACTGCATTTAAACATGAATTTGATTTATTATTTGTTATAAAAAATGAGTTTTAGCCAATGTTTTTCGATAGTGAAACGCAAATCCATGAAACGTTTTTATACGACCGGTCACTTTTCGGTCTTCATGGAATGGTCAAAATTTCGAATTTAGGAATGATTGATGATCAATTGTATTCATTTTCCATCCATGAACAACTTTACACAATCGCTCCGCACCCCCCCCCCCCCCCCGTAGAAGGTTACTTTTTATTCAAAAAGGTTACATTTTTTTATATTTCTGGTAATTTCTGACAAGACCCGACAGGGCGCAAGTTTTTCAAGGGCGCAGTTTTGAAAGCTCGCACCGGGCGCATAAAAGGCTAGTTACGGCACTGCTAACGTGGCGGCCTGTAGTTTACCACGCATCATCTAGTAGCTGTAGCTCCAAAAAAAAAACACTCTTCAACTAGTGCCAAAACGATTTGCAAAGTCATAACCATCGGTATTCATACGTGGACAATGCTTCTCGATAAAAAAGGCAATGTCCCTAGATATATGGCCGTTATTAAGGTTGTGCGTGGCCCAGTGCCAGCGATGCTAGCGCTAACAACCGGCGCTATTGTCCGCCGGTGTAGGATTGGCTCTCTGCATGTGATTACGGGTCCAAGTTTACTAGTTTTATAAAAAGTTACACCTAGAATGAACTCTGGATTAACATGACATTTCCATACTAAATGATAATTTAAGCCAGAGTTCAACTAGGGTGTAACTTTTATTCTTTCTTTCTTTCTTTTCGTGTCGACAACAAACCTACACAGTGTCAGCCCAAAACTCCGCCACAAGAGTGGCGTTGTCAGCAGCACTCATGAAATCCTCCAAATAATCAAACTTCTATTAAGGGGGATAGAGACACAAATTCGCGCGCGCGCATAATAATAATATGCACTCTTACTCGTAAACACACTGTTTTATTAATTTCAAAGCTACAAAAATAGGATTTTACAGCTAATATTCATTATTCTCATTGCGATGTCGACTTTACCATACTATCCCCGTAGATATTTAGGCTGTCGATAAAACCCATGATCGTTGAAAATGCTACAACTTTCCACATATATTACGATTTGAAGAGACGTTTCAGCTCAAGTTCAGCGAATGCTGGCAATTTGTCAACATCTTCTGTTACTGAAACTTTTAAGATATTTGGCTCTATTGAACGTTTTGGGGAGCGGAAGCTATTATGAAGTAACAAATATGGTTTTTGGAATGTCGCCCACTTGAAATATTGGAAAGAAAAATAGAATTGAAGCATTAACACGTAGACTGCCAAAGTAAATTTACTAATTCGCCAAAATTGAATTTTTTGCTAATCGATGTGTAATGGCTTGAAATGAATAGTTATTGATAAAAAATATTTTTTTACTATTTATATTGATATATTATACCCATAAAAAATACTGTCAGCCACCCGTGGCTGACGCGGCCCGAATGGTATAAATTTCAGTCACAGCGCCATGTCAAGCATTTTGTCAGGCACAACAAAATCACGTTTCTGCGTTTTGGCGGGAACTACCGTGTCGCATCGCTTTCCTCGCTTTAGCCCTCGTTAATACTATCGCTCTGTCCGGCTGCTGTCGGTCAACTGTCAAGTTTCGTGTCGTGTAAAGTCGAGAAAGACAGCAAGTTATAACTTACTCTCTTCAAAGCCCTAATCAGCCTCATTTTTTTCTGTAATGTTTCAATTTTGTACACAAATAATAATTTTAATAATTATGCTTAATAATTTATTCTGAAATATATCGTAAACTTGTGATTTTCAAACATTTGTCGTGTTTTTACTAAAATTTTCATTCAAACCTGTGTTAATTTTTATTTAGGTACAAGAGTTGCAGGCCATGCTGAACATACTTTGTTGGGGGCCACGTCAGTCATTTTAAATAGGAAGTAACGCATTAAACGTGCCAGGCGGCCTACTGCGGTCGTTTGATTTAGATGCTTCAGTGTCAGGCTCCAGTGACTGACATGGCCCGAATAGGTTGCATGTTTGTCAGTCACCGGTGACTGTCATGGCAGTCTACGTGTTAAATGCATGTTGTTTATGAACCATAGTGATGGTAAGTCTAAAATAATGTAAATATCTTAAGCAACGGAAATACAAGTAGCCCATCGGATCAGGACGCCTATTTGGGTGCTATTTGCATAAACTTTTTGTAAAACACTCGGTGTCAAAAAATCATACCTCCGCGAAAATATTGTAAGTTTATAGTACCTACCTACCTAGTGCTTCCAAATGACACCAATATAGCCTCGTAGCGCCCACGGATTTTTTGGATCCTCTTTAACTACGACCCGACCGTCCTTCTTATAGGACTTATAGTTATAGTCCTATCAGCCCAAGATTTTGAGTTGAAATTCGTATGTGTTAGAGTTACCGGTTTGAAGTGAATCTTTCAGGGTATAATTATGATTATATTAGCATGTGTTTTTAAATTCAATTATTTGTCTACCTTTTGTTCTTTACAAAGGCCATCGGGCCACAAATTCTAGAATAAAAGGAAGTATTAAGTGATGTAAAATTAAATAATACAAAAAATTAGTAGTGTAAAGAGTATTAAATTAATAATAATAATAAATATAATAAATATTTTTGAACAATTTCACACATAACGCTATCTAGCCCCATAGTAAGCAATTAATATGCTTGTGTTATGGGTGCTCGCTTAACGGATATACTACATTATATACGTTTTAAATACATACATATTATACTAGTAACACCCAGACCCATCACAGAAATTAAAATTCATCATTTCAATTTCTGCCCGGCTGGGAATCGAACCCGGGACCTCTCGGCATAGTAGTCCCTTTTAGAACTACTACACCAAACGGCCGACAAATAATTAATTAATTAAATTAATTATTAGTGAAAGATAAGTTGCATTTTTATATTAGTAATATTCCATAAACCAATATAACACAAAGCCACAAACTAAAAATATTATGATATTTTTAGTACTAGCTTCGACCCAACCGCCTTCACAAAGTACATATTATTTCAAACCAAGATTTCGCAGAATTTCTGCCCTAAAAATGCAAAGTAATTATCTCTATTTAAGTAATACCTATTCGTTAGCAACTTTTTGCATAAAAACATACTCGACAACCACGGATTATCATAAAAAAATGCGATTTACTAACTACGTGTTAGTGAGCCGTCCATACCGCCGGCCATTTTTCAAAAAATCCCATCTGTCAATTGTGACAGCCAATGGTAGCATACCGGAAACTGTTCCCTAATATTTCGTTCAGAAATCGAATTAAATTATTTCTTTAAGCCGCGAAATTTCAAAAATCTAGACAAAGTTTAATAATATGGCCTTCTGAAAGGCGCATGGGCGGTAATTGAAAGTTAGTTGAAAAAAGTTCTGGGCTGTAGTCGCCATGTTTATTTTGGGTTATCAAAAGGCGCGTGGGCGCTACGAGGATAGGTGGGGACTGGGAAAACATGTGGGCTAACGCTTAGATAGCGATATTTTCACGGGGGAGCGATTTTTTTCGGAGGTGGCAACGATCAATCCAAATCTGGGGGCACGGCAGTGCCCCCACCAAGTCGAGCAAAAAAGCGGCACGGCCGTACCATCCTTTTCTCGAAGCCATTCAGGCCATTTTCGACCCCCTGTAACTTCGTTGTGGATTAAACTAGAAGACTGAATTTTCAGTAACCATGCAGGCATTGTAAAGACACGGTATATTTCAAATTTCATTCAATTTGAACCAGTAGTTTAAGAATTATAACGGGTCAACTCACTGACTCACTGACTCACCGATCATCAAAATTCTAAGGCACTTCTAGCAGACCTAGAAGCTTCAAATTTGGAATATAAGTAGTGTTTGGTGTATGAATCAAGGAAAAACTAAAATATTTGGGGGCACGGTAGTGCAACCGCCAAGTCGAGTAAAATTTTTCAATTTCGGTCCAGTTTTCTAGATACATAACTGCTGTCTACAAAATACAAAAAGAAATGAGATGAAAACACGTGTAAATTAAATTATTTAGTGCGATGGCTAAGTCAATATATTTATGTAAAACGTTAAAGATTTCCTGGCCTGGACTTGGTATTACATGGATCTCACAACTTTTTACCGTAGAACAACTGAGTTGCGAGACTTGGTTTTTTTGACAAGTATTGTTTTTGATGGGATAAATCACTACTTGACGTTTAACTCGTATTAAAGTATTTTAAAGCAATTCAACTTGCATGTATATAAAGTAATTACAAGATTACCCGCTCTTTTAGATAAAGAGGTCAATCCACTTACCCCCGGCTGCCATGCCGCCTGCACTCAGCCTAACTTGGCGTGAACTTAAATGTTTTATGCTGGTGGCATTTTGCGTCAACGTGGTTTTACAGCTTTTTAATTTTGTTTTTCAGTACAGTTGCAAGTTTTTAAGCTTTATAAGTATTTTGTATAATACAAGTTAATTGTGTAAAGCTTCAGATTATGTAATCATCATAATGAATCACTATAAGTGTATTAGTAAAAGAACACCACATAGCTCTTAGGCTGGTTTTAGTGTCACGCGGACTGTCAGTGCGGATCGCTCCGCACAGCCGATCTGTATGAACTGCTAGGACCTACCTAGCAGTTCATACAGATCCTCCGAACCGAATTACTCTAAAACGCTCCCTAGAAGTTCATACAAATTGGCCGTGCGGAGCGGCGGGTCTGCACCGGACGGTCCGCGTGACACTAAAACCAGCCTTAAGAGAAACACTTGATTCAATCTCAGTCATAGATTCTAGATTGTCTTGTGATTGGTCTAATTCTTGAAATTGAACCAATCAAAACTATTATGACATTGAATCTAGTTTCTAGGCTTCGTTCTTTGAAGTGCAATGAAATAGTGAATATTATGACAAAGGTGACAAATAAAAATCTAGTTAGTGTAGTTAGGTATACCAGTTTTGACGTTTCTCTGACTGGAAAATAAAGTTATCGCGAAAACTGAAGCTCTAGGACAAAATCTATTTAATAAATATCTCTTCCAAATAAACAAGAGCAAGATGAAAAGACAAATAATATTGTTTACTTAAAATTATTTTTCGTTTTCCTTGTAATATTTATAGTTTAAATGACAAATGGAGTGTCTTTGATCCTCAGAAATTAAGGAAACCCTCTTAACATTTTTTATTCCTCTTTCGACATTCGTTGACAAGCAATTATGTAGATGCATATTCAGAAAAAAGAAATTGGAGCACATTAAATTGAGGTGACACGGTTAATTTATTTTCCTGTTTTTATCTTATTTTTTTAAGAATTCTTGATACAGAAGGCTTCAGAGAAACAAGCATTTCTTTTGAACCTGTTTGTCGCGTATTTAGTTGGGACTTGGGAGCAGTGTAAACAATCAATTAATTTAAACGATGTCTGTAAGTAAAATAAGTTTGATAATGTAGTTCAGGGGTGGCCAACTTGATTAGACATAAGATCTAAGACTGTTTACTAACGAAACCCTGGGCGAACTACCACTACATACTTCTTGAATTCTTAAATGAAACACCATAGTTTAGTACACAATTATGTAGTATTTTTTGCCTTGCTACGAATCGACTGGACTAACAGTCGCGATCGACCGGTCGATCACGATCGACCGGTTGGCCACCCCTGATGTAGTTGGTATTTCTATTACACAAGTACACACAACAAAACGCTATACTAACGATAGTTCTCTCAGCTCCGCATTTTATTCTGCATCATTACAGAAATGGGCCAAATAGACTGTTTTAACCTCTCAGCCCCCAAGCGGTAGCCGGCTATCGCGTAACAATTGATTATCTATTCAATTGTGTCTAGATTCGTGGTGCTTGAAGGATTAAAGGAGGATAACTACCTACTGCCATAAAGGTTAGATACTGGTTTTCCCTTACATCCCATCCATAAGTTCCCCCCTTCCGCTATTAGTAGAACGACAGAGGATCATCTTATCGCATGATCTTTCCTGAAAACTAATCTTGCAAGCAAACGACACAGATAGCCTTAGGCGAAGCTTTATCAAGAAAACAATAAAAACATCAGAAATATTAAAGTAACATTTGGAAAGATCAATTTAAGTTAAATTATATTTTAGCCAGGGGCCAAAAGAACCCACAATAATTAAGAACAAACGACTGTCGCAAACCGACAGTGGTTCGTGGAAATCCATCAGTGTCAGGCAACAAATAAGGATGGAGTAGTGACTGTAGATGAAACGAAACTAAACGCAACGCTTATTAGGGTTTGTTCCCACAGAGACGTCCTGTAGGAACTGTTTTTTGCAGGATCTCGTTTAGTATACGTATTTTAAGATTAATATTCACAAGAACATGCGGTTTGTAGTGACCCGCAAAATACTTATCCGTTGGAATTTGTAATTCCAATTTCAAACACATTAAGGCTGAGTTGCACCACCTAACTATAACGATAACCGGTGTTTTTTGTATGAAGTTTGACAGATTTTTGACGTTTGTCAAAGTTAAAGTAAGATAGTGCAACCCAGCCTATGTGTGCTCCAGTTTTGCGGGATCCTGCATTACTGGATTGCCGTTGGAACGAGCCATTAGACGCCTAATTGTTGTAGTATTTTTGTGCGCAGAAAAATTAGTTATGAAAGCACTAAATCGGGAAAGTAACTTTCATATTTTAAATATTAGTTAGAAAGAATGAACCAAGTAAAAAAGTAGACTTACTTACTCTTTCTATTGAAGAAGGCGGACGGCTTCTTTCCTGAGGAAAATACAATTCTAATTATGTCACAATGAAAACAGTATTCTTATTCCGTGAAAATTGTAACAGAAGCTGTTCTGTTACTGAGAATATAAATAAAACGAGTTACCTATTCGTCCTATCCTTTTGTGTTTTTTTACTCCGAAACCACTGTCTCCATTCACTCTTCATGTTGTGTCACGTGTTAGCAAGATGTGTCTTATTAAGTTAAAACAATGTACAATAATATACAATAAGTATTCAATTTGGCATCTTCTGTAGAAGTTTTTTTTAAAAGATTTATTAGCAATTTGTATTGCACAAATTACTAATAGTCCCATTAGCCCCTCGTGGTAAGCTAAATAAGCTTGTGTTACGAGTGGCCTCACCACAATAGTCGAGCGGCGATGGGATACGAACCCGCGTTCCTCGGATCTCGAGTCGGCCACTCCGACCCCTTCACCGCTCGGCTATCGTGGCTATTATTATTATTATTACGTACCTACTTCCTTACCTTTCAACTCGCGACCATTTCTAAGTTGTTGCAGCCTATTTCTTACCTTTATTTATTAAGGCCTTAATAGTTATTTATTAAAACTCTGCAATTTAGACATCCAGAATTATCACCATAAAACATTTCCACAGCTACAGGAGGCTCTGAAATAAGCCCTAACATTACTCAACGGTGTTTTACCCATGCCCCGTTTTCCATTGTACTCATTTACCACCTAATTTCTTACCTAATTCCTGCCTCTAGGTGAATTAATTTGAAAAGATTTATGTCTGACAAACGAAAGAAATACGCACAGAATCAATTTATAACTAAAGAAGTCTTTCTAAAGGCTATTTCTACCTATTACATATGCTGTTAATACCTAAAATTTATACTGTTCCCTCAACTGCCTACTCTTTCACCAAGAGATTCTTTTTCTATCTAGGACCCTCTTTATACAATAACATTAACGCCGAACTTCCGTTATACCAACTTACATTTTTTGAATGTAAAAAAAGCTTACGATGCCTCCTTTTAACTAAAAGTTATGATCAAACTGAAAAGTACTTTCACACGCTCACTTAACGATGCTCATAACACACACACACACACACACACACACACACACACACACACACACACACACACACACACACACACACACACACACACACACACACACACACTACAATAACAAATCCTAGTGTTCCTTTTCCTTTTTTAATTAGGTTAATTAGTCTAATTAATAGTTAATACGCTGCCCTTGTAATCCTTGCCATACATCACTACCATGTCTGAGTCAATAATATAATATAATATCGGTTCTCTAATTAATTATAAATTGTGCCAATATCTGGGGTGGTGGGAGCCTGATGACCTGTACTACAGGTATGCAAATACCTATCACAGGCATCAGTCTCACACAAACAACTTTGTTTTTGAATTGTAATTAATGTGCTTAAAAACTTGTGTCATTGTAATGTTTGTGATGAGAAAATAAATACTATTTATTATTATATTATTATTATGTTTGTACGCTTTGGAGCTCACGGGTCAAAAGTGGCCCGGTCCTTTATAAGGCTTGCGTGGGGATACAGATCCAACACGTAGAGGCCGTTTTAAGCGCAAAATAATCGACAAAAGTGAAAGTGGTGCACATGCTGGATCTAGTCTCTGACTATATCATGGGATGTAGCCAGAGACCAGCCCCAGCCTTATTATTACTATCTGGCGATATGACGTCACTCGAAGGGTCTATAACTTTAACAAACTACCTAGGTACCTATACATATTTAAAATATTTTTTTATTTATTGTTATTGATAAAAATTGTGTATTTGCGTAAAATAAGACAAATTAATTTCGTTTAATCACTAACTAATTGCGTTTAATCGCGGTTGGGAGAGGGGACGCGCATTCCACGGACCGGCAAACTTAACGCGAACGGGTAGTATTCTGTTTTGCGTTGGTTGCCATTTGCCAATAACTTGAGCTTAGCACGCTAAAGCACCAACAATGGCTGAAATTATCTGCCTGCTGCTTGCAGTCTTTCCCAAACACTAAAATCCGGGCCTCTACAAGGCAAGAGTGAATCTGGGGGCACGGCAGTGCCCCCGCCAAGTCGAGCGCGAAGCAAACACTGCCGTACCATCCTTTACTGGAACCATTTCGCCGCAGTTTCAGGCCCCTATTTGAGAACCTCTGGATAAGACCAGAACACAGAATTTTTTGTCATCTAGTAAGCTATAATCACATACTTAAAATCCAAAATTTCAAGTCTGTAGGTCATTTAGTTCCGAAGTTAAGCGAAAGCAAAGTTTCGCATTTATGACACTCACTCACTCACTCACTCACTGATGATCATCAAAATAGAACTAGTACTTCTCATAAACTCAGAGAGCTGAAATTTGGTACAGAGTTAGGGTTTAATGGCCACATAAAGGGAAAACTATAAAAACTAGGAAAATCGAAGATCTGGAGTAACACCACATTCATAATCAATACTACTAGCGCCACACCGGCACCGTGGTGTTCGCCTGTATCGCTCACCGCTAGATGGCGCTAGCACTTTGAGCGTCGATTTTCTGCACCGCGGTGTCTAGATTTTTTTTCCTCTCTAGACCCCCCCGTCGATTAAGTTGAATGTTGTGTAATTTGAATTTGGTTGATTTCGTTTATTATATCGTGAGGTTCGCTAAGGTTAAGTTATTATTAAAACAATTCTGATTCGTTGTCCATTTTAAAGGTCGATGTGTTTAATATCGTAAAAAAAATGTCGATAATATTAAAGGACGACGACGACAATAAATTTATGCCACATTCTACAAAAAGAAGTGAAATCCCACCAAAAACATTCTGTAAAAAAACTAGCCAAGTCTCGATGGAGCTGCTTGTTTATCTCTAAAAAGTAATGAAATCTAGACAAAGTCGTGCCAAGTCTATGGTTCTTTACTGCGATTTCTTTATTATTATAGTTAATGTTGTGTGACTTGGCCGTTGAACAATCTTTATCAAGATAATCAATAATCATGCATAAGTATTATTGAAATACGCAGCTTTATTAAGCCTACAATTCACTGGTTATTAAATCAACGTTTTCCAA
This sequence comes from Ostrinia nubilalis, assembly GCF_963855985.1. Taxonomy (NCBI): domain Eukaryota; kingdom Metazoa; phylum Arthropoda; class Insecta; order Lepidoptera; family Crambidae; genus Ostrinia; species Ostrinia nubilalis. Next base: position 1,054,000 of record NC_087111.1, on the reverse strand, counting down.
GTGGCAATTTTCCATCGTCAATGGGTAGCGGTTCTGGCGACAGATTGGTGCAATGGTATCATGGAGCACCTGGTTTTGTACCCTTCAACGGCCAAGTCACACAACATTAACTATAATAACAAAGAAATCGCAGTAAGGAACCATAGACTTGGCACGACTTTGTCTAGATTTCATTACTTTTTAGAGATAAACAAGCAGCTCCATCGAGACTTGGCTAGTTTTTTTACAGAATGTTTTTGGTGGGATAGGCACTTACAGGAAGGATCTACCATCTAGACTGCATTTCACTTAACATCTGGTGTGGTTGCGATCAAATACCTCCTTTTTATGCATCATCATCATTTCAGCCATAGGACGTCCACTGCTGAACATAGGCCTCCCCAATGCTTTCCACGTTGATCGATTGGTAGTGGCCTGCGTCCAGCGCTTCCCTGCTACCTGTACGATGTCGTCGGAAAAAGAGTTTTTGTTTCTTCTACGTTTCATTCGTTCAGTTTGTCCAACCATACATCACTTTGGATTAAGCTAGGCTTTTCAGGAACCTGAAACGAACACCTCGTGTGGTTCCGACAAAACTTGGCACGAGAGCAGCTTACAGTTTTATTCTGCGGTAGTTTTTGTGAGGGTAGGAAGCCAAAACTTTGCATGGACTAGACTCGGGTGTACATAGTTTTAACTTAAATTTGAATAAGTTGCTTACAAAAGGAAATATGATTATAAATATGGCTGGCTGCAGCCAACAAACTTTATAAAACGAAATGTTTATGTATATCTTTAAATTGAGTTACATTTTCTGAAAATAATAAAACTTTCAACATTAATATTCATAAAAGCCCGTTATCCAATACATAACTCATATAAACGCAGTGGAGCGTGCAAGAGGATATTTATGTTGTTTTCTACGGTAAACTGTCACCCAAATCCCTGCGAGCGAGTAGGAAGAATTTCTAAATCTATCTACTAGCACTACTAGTCCGAAGTTTGTTTATATTCCCTTTGAGTAGTGGACAGGGGTGTATTTAGGAAGGTACAACACAAATAACATGTCAGTCGTTGGCTTCCGTTGCTCAAACAAAAGGAATTAAAAAATATTTTGCATGATCGTCTTTGACAAAATCAATAAATTGTACTAATTAAAAAACAACGCAACTCTTTTGTTTATTTTTATCCACAACGAGGAAGCTCTTGCCCTGCATCTCACCTTATGGAAAATTATTTTTCTACTTTATAGTGCGCTAGCTTCCCGCCCTCGGCTTCGCCCGCGTGGAATTTTGTCTGTCACAGAAAACCTTTATCGCGCGCGTCCCTGTTTTAAAAACCGGGATAAAAATTATCCTATGTCCTTTCCCGGGACTCAAACTATCTCTATGCCAAACATCAAAATCGGTTCAGTGGTTAAGGCGTAAAAGCAAGACAGACAGACAGAGTTACTTTCATAGGTATGGATAGTATAGATTATTTTGGAAAACTTTTTTTTAAGTTGGTTAAAAAAGAAGTTTAGCTACTAATCCACTGCCAGATGTCTGTAGCGGCACGTGAAATCTGACAACACATATAATAATTAGAAGAGAGTAAATTACTCTCCGCAATTAGAAGTCAACAAAATGATTTAAGCTTTCATTGAAAACGGAGAAGAACTCTCTTAATTGAATTGAAATTAAATCCAAATTGATTCAAATTACTTTTCTTATTTCTTGGTAATTAATTTGTCTTAATTGGGATTTTAATTATGAACCTGTCACAAACAATTCTTCTAATCACGGAAAGAAATGTCTCATTTCAAGTATTTTTACGTTAATCGTAATTGTGATTGTAATATTCGTTCGTAGAGAATATTAAAATCTAAATGATCCAACGTGCTTTAGTGACTAAAGACAAAGAGTCCGGAGTCTGTCTGGATCTCTATCAGAAGACCCGGGGTTCCATTCTCAAACAAACCAAAAGACAATGCCGGAAATTGGCGTCTTTTTTTTTCGCGCGGCCATAGACCAAACCTTGTTTTTTTTATTACAAACTTACAATGACATGTCTACCTCTAAACTCAGTCTGGACCTTGTTTTACATATAGAACGATTCATTTCTTCATTCACGACGTATTATTTTGACTTTGGCGTATGACTTTACTTATTTAAGTATGTTGTAATTTACTTAGTAAGATCTTTCAGAATCCACCATTAAAAATGTGACGTTTGTTACAACCCGTACAACCCTACCCGTACTCAGAATCTGTTTGTCATTCATATTTTCTCCTTTCACCCCTTGTAAAAGTCAACGAAACCCCTTTGTCAACAATTGGACTAGCTCCTATGTATCAAAAAGGTGTACATACCTCGTAATGCATGTTTGCCTTCCCAAAACTAGTCCATAAACGTGACAAAACTTGATGAATGCTCACCCCAAGTTCACGGCTCGCAAAATACGTCACTTCACCCTCTTCACCCCTTTTCATCCCGAATCCGACCCTGTAAGGGCGCGAATGAACCCTTTTCAGGCTGGATCAAGGGCCGCGTGTGACCAGAATGGCAGATTTAATACTGCGTGACTACATGACCCTGATGACGTTATTGTGTTTGCTTAACACCAGGTATAGAGGTAAATAAATATGCCAGTATCAAAATGTCATTGTTGTAGAAAAACAAAAAACATTCTTCAAATTAATACACCAAGTAAGTACCCACTTAATTAAATGGCATTCTTCTTCCTCGGTCCCTCACTGATATCTCCACAGACTGCGGTCAAAGTTGTGTGGACCGCAGGATGATTACGCACGAATGGTTACTATCTGTAAATACATAGTTACTTTTCACTTCGGGTCAAAGATTTGCGAAAGTTTTAATAATAGGAACACTATTTCCCCACGGGATTTAAGCCTGCAACCAAAAAAGATTTTAACCAATTCCATAATGTTGATTTGTTCTCAACCAATAGTGTGAAGAATGCCCTACAGAATAGTATTATCCGAGTTTTCCGATTATCTTCCAGATATTTTCTATAATATTACTTGTTAGCCTTTGAGAATGTCACCTGTTCTGGAAGGAAAGCCAAATTATGATGTTGATATTAAATTCCTCATATCTAAGCAAGCAAAGGACATTTTTCGTTGAGATTGCTTCTTGAGAGGGTGGACATACGTTTGGTCTTGTTCTGGTATCAAGATAGGCCAAAGATCTTACAAAACGTCTTATTGTGATCATTAAAATGTACAATAAATAAGGTACAATTTAAAATACTTCTTCACGTTTTTAAGGGCATTGTAGGCTTTAGGTGATTTAGTTGACCTAAAGTGAAATAAGAAGTCAACACCTTCATATCACACTGGGTTGTCTGGGAGAGATTGGTTCCTAGCGATAAAGACTCGAGTACCTACCTAAGCTACACTAAGAAATATGAGTTCCGAAGTCGAAAATCATTGAGATCTGATAAAAATAAAAGTATCAAAGTGGTTATTAAAACTTTTGGCAAGGTCTAAAAGTTGTCTCATATCGAAAATAATACCGTCTAGAAAAATATCACAAACTCAGCGTGTCCATTGAAACTTGAAGGAACAGACTTCCTATTTTTGTTTACCCACATGATCTTGGCAAAGAAATGTTATTAAACTTTACATAAAACTTCATTTCCAGTTATTAACTGGAAAAAATGTGAGGATTTTTTTAGAACTTGCTGTATTTATGTAATTTATATAATAAAAGTATGTAATTTGAGCTTAAGCTAGCAGGAAGGCGCTGGATGTAAGGCCGCTACCAACCGGGTGATGTGGAAATCATTGGGGTAGGCCTATGTTCAGCAGTGGACGTCCTGTGGCTGAAATGATGATAATGATGTAATTTGAAATATATATATAACAGTTGTACTGTTTGCTATTTATTAACTTTTGCTTACAAGACAGAGGCCAATTATTATTGATACTTAATATTTTATATAAAGTCTAGTGGAACGGGTTCTAATTTCTTCCAGACAATTTATAAGTTTACTTCAAATTAGTTTTCTGTTTTCGTCTGTGCCTGAATTCAGGGCAAGAGGTAAATATTAGTTTTATTAATGCAAGCCAGTAGGTAAATCCGATTTTTATTGTATCGGCCTTGCTTTCGATTGCAAACAAATAAATTCCAAGATAGACAGACATTACATAAACGCTCCTTAGCAGTTCCCTAACAAACAGTTAATAATATATTCTCATAAATTGTAGGTTGGTAATTTAGAATGTATAACTGTGTTTTTACATCAATTACCTATTTAGGTTTGAAGAATTATTCCATCATTTAATATCAATAAAGTTCAAAATACAGCAATAATTTAGCAAACATCAGTTAAGAGTTCAAGAGAAGGCTATTGAATGGGGTCGATACCTGCCTATTTTTTGTTAGGGTCCATTTAAATATTTATGTAGTTAAAAATATACGTGTCCAACTGTACGCAGCACTAGCGTCGACTCAAGGGCCCTCAATATTATATTAGTTACCCCACTTAAGAAGTTTTTCCGCAACGAACCTCCTTTCTGGGCAAATTTCCCAGCACTTGCCAGGCCATTATGGAGGCTATATCAAGGGGTTAAAGACTACTGTAATGAGGGGTAAGAGCCGTCCGAACCAGAATCTTCGCTTAATTTGTTGCGTAGTTTAGTAAAGTATTGCTTATGGGTATACTCGTAGTCGAGTTGGTTTTAATGAAAAGGCTGGGCGAAAAATATTATTTCGTTTCCCACGTTCCTCTGAGATATCTACTGTGAGTAAAGTTATAACAGGGTATGATCCCGTTTCCATCGTTCGTTCGTTCGTTTCAGCCAAATGACGTCCACTGCTGGACAAAGGACTCTTCCAAGGTTTTCTACAATGAACGGTCCTGCGCTGCCCGCATCCAGGCTCTTCCCGCGACCTTTACCAGATCGTCGGTCCACCTAGTAGGAGGCCTACGCTACGTCTTCCAGCCCGTGGTCGCCACTCGAGAACTTTCCTGCCCCAACGGCCATCGTCTTTGCGAGCTATGTGGCCCGCCCACTGCCACTTGATTTTAGCGATTCTCCGGGCTAAGTCAGTCACTCTGGTTCTCCTCATTTCTAATTCGATCACGCAGGGAAGCCTGTTCACTAAAATCTAATATAGGGTGAACCATAAAAGTAACCTAATTGGCATTCTAGTTACTAAGTTTAATTTGAGTTTAAATCCTAGAGTCTTTTAAGAAACAACAATATGCAACTTATTTTAAAACAATCGCGCTTGAACTACTACTATAGTTCAGTTTCTAACTCCTTGCACGGTAAGTGTATTCCCATTAGAACGTTAATCAAAAATAATTACTAATACCTTATCACTATCGTTATTATTATATTATCGTCAGCGTCACTTACCATCAGGTGAGATACAGGCCATGAGCTTCCTCGTTGTGGATAAAAAAAAAATTCTTCGATTTTCACTGTGTGGTAACGGCCTAAGCAGACTTTGAACTCTGGAAACTACTCGTATTAACTGACAAACTTTGACAATAAACAGAATTTGGATGTACGAGTACACACATTAATGCCCGTAATAAGTTACAATGTACCAAATTCATTATCCTCCGCAGTACCTTAAGTAAATTACCTATTACCCTCATAATAATTACAAGTTTCGCAGTAAAAAAGTTTTTACTGCACAACTGGGGAGTTTGTGCAGTGGTTTCATCAATCAGGATTAGGCTAAGAGCAGGGGTTCCCAATCTTTTTCATCCTGCGGTGCAGTTAAAAATGTACTATTTTGTCACGGAATCCTATTCTTTTTTTTTAATCCACAATGAGGAAGCTCTTGGCCTGTATCTCTTGCCTACCCTTAAAAAGATAAAATTGAAAGAAATTACACCTGTAATGATAGTTGATAGTAGTAAAATATCTATCTACAATATGAAATTTCTAGGGCACACGAGGGCGCCGCGGCGCACACTTTAGGAGCCCCTAGATTTATAGAGCTTTTAAAATGACCGAAGTTACAGTTAATCCCCTTATCGCATCAGTTTAGTGAAGTTTAAGTTTACTTATTTATTATAAGTTTTCGTAAGGTTCAAGTCACATTAAGAACTTAGTTTTCTGTGCAAAGCATGCTAAGCTAACCGTATAATCCTATTAGGGTTTTACATTTGCTATGACAGCTTAAGGTTGCACCATCCATCTTACTTTAACTTTGACAACTTCGAAAATCTGTCAAACTCCATACAAAAAACACCGGTTAACGTCAAAGTTACGGTCAAAGATGGTGGTGGAACTCAGCCTAAGTTTCTTCAGGATAAACTTTGTCTTCACTGATTGGTTTCTTATAAGCGGTCAAGCTGTAGATCCTGGCTACACAGGAGTTGCAGCGGTTTAATGTAGTCAGTTAAATAATTATATTTTCACTAGCTTTCCGCCCGCGGCTTCGCCCGCGTGGAATTTTGTCTGTCACAGAAAAACTTTATCGCGCGCGTCCCTGTTTCAAAAACCGGGATAAAAACTATCCTATGTTCTTTCCCGGGACTCAAACTATCTCTATGCCAAATTTCATCAAAATCGGTTGCGAGGTTTAAGCGGGAAAGCGTAACAGACAGACAGACAGACAGACAGACAGACAGAGTTACTTTCGCATTTATAATATTATATAGTTGGGATTGCTAATTCATTGAATTGGTCACATTTTTATTATTATAATGGATAGTTCATGGATAATTAATGCTAGATTTAACCTATTCCTATACTTTTATAGTTTTAAATTAAATAGAAAATTGTATAATAATGTGCTCACCCCCTAATACTCAGCTAAAACTATAATGGCGGATTGTGTACTTATGGCCATCAAACTTGGAAGTGTTTGCCAACTGTCCGTCTCACGCTTTGCTTGGTTTGGATTTGACAAGTTTTAAGTAACAGCTGCTTATTTCTTAGAAGTGTAACTAAAATCTATAAATTAAATACTGACCTTTGGCGTCTTTTAAATAATACTTATTGTTGACAAAAATATCAAAACCCAATATGAAGGGAAGGATGGTCTTAACTATAGTTATTGCAACAATATTATTAGTTTCTTGAAAACATTAATTTCAAGTTCAGATATTTTTTAGATAATCTGGTTTAATTCATTCATCGGCTGCTGTGATGCGAGTCTATGGCAGAAGTTGCTTGCATTATTATAGTTTGCTGATAATGCATAGGTACTTTGTAAGAAAACATCTTCTAAACTTATATTTCCGCCTCAAAATATTCATGTACCTTTTCCCAAACCCTTAAAAATCCAGTACCCAGCACCTAAAGGCTAAAATGTCCAAATAGAATAGGCGCAATTTTTTGAAATCTAAAATGGCCGCGCATGTGGCACTACGCCAAGTCGCCGGCAGAATGGCAAACATCCTCCATGGCCAAGAAGGTATTTACTGGCCGCTGTAAAAGGATATTACAATACATTTCAGTTTTAAGTCCCTTGAGAGACCCAAAGGCAATCTATTCGAGCTCTGCTCACATCGCTATCAAAAAGTTGCACTCTTTGCCAAGTTGTTTAAAAAGCCGTGTTCTGAAACGAAGATCAGACTCGATTTAAGAAGGCAAGTTTCTGTAATTAATTTACTTAATCCCTTACTAATAAAAATTAAACACTCGTTGAACAGTGTTTTAAAGTTGGAAGTGACTTTTAGCATGAAAATTACATTTAAACTGGTTCAACAAGCGTGTAACTTTTTATTAGTAAGGAGGGAAGAAATTAATCAACTCTAGGACCTACCATCGAAACCTAAGAGCACATTGTTTCTGCAATCAAGTTCTACATTTTTGGGAGAAGATAAAAAGACGTAATTTTTCGTTTTATGATCTAAGGAGGATTCTTTTATAGTTTAATTATTAAATACTCGGCATGGGGTACACTGAAAACCTGCGTCGTGGCCTCCCTCACCGGGGGCCACGGCATATGCTGAGTGGGGTCCCATTGCGATGGGCATCGCTGTGCGACAGGGTGGCACTGTTCACTTTACTTTCTCTTCCATTGTATGTTTTATGTCACCTCTGTTTTATTTGCTTTTTTTTATTTTCTTTTGTCTTTTGTGTTGTCCATGGCAATAAATGTTTCTTTCTTTCTTTCTTTCTTTCTTATCTATCTCTTCATTGTAATGTTTGTGATGAGAAAATAAATACTATTTATTATTTATTTTTATTCTCATTTCATAGATCTTCACAAAATGCTTTGTGTTATAAATAACGATCGAATTGCTACACTTTTCTGTTTTAAATTCTCACCAACATCTTGCAAAAGGTATCTTCACCTTTCATCTACCAAAATTCTTTTAACTTCAACGTTTCTGAGGTTAATATTCAATAACCCACCAGCTCCATGTTTCACGTTGGTTGAGAGCCAACTTGGCTCGGACCTCGTTATGTAAGAAGACATATTATGGCCTGCTAATAATTACTTGATTCGATAGAGCTAATTCACTTGGAATTTGTGGGAGTTGACCAGGAAATTAAAAAGTTTTCACATTTTGTGAAATACTAAGGTAGATTTAATAAAGTACATAGTGCACACACGTATTTCTACATGTGTGTAGTTTTTGTAGAGCTCTATTGACCGCAGCTTGAATCAGGCAGCCGTGATTGACTGAACAGTCACAGAAAGTCTTTATTGGGCTCATCCTTTTTAAATAGGATAACATATTGAAATCACCAAAAGCATTACTCTACAAGCATTATCCACTCGTATTAGCATACTGATATGTAGATCTTACACCTAATCATCATCATCATCATCATTTCAGCCATAAGACGTCCACTGCTGAACATAGGCCTACCCCAATGATTTCCATGTTGATCTATTGGTAGCGGCCTGCGTCCAGCGCCTTCCTATCTTTATGATGTCGTCGGTCCACCTATGCTGTTAAAGCTACTAGTAATCCAATTAAATACCTAATAAACAAATAATTTGAAATTGCGAAATAAAAACCAAATTGGTGTGTAACCAGGCAATTTTTTTGAGCATTTTGCAGCCTGACCTAGAAAGGTAAAAGCCTGACTCTAATAATTATGAACCAGTGGCTTGAAAAAATTTTTTCGTCAACTTTGAACAATGCCGCTTAACGTCAGTGCCGTTTCTAAATCCTTTCTGAAAACTGAAAAAGCGGCCCGATAAAAAATCGGAACGCCAAGTGCCATGCTGGCACAAAATACATACATAGGTACGATGATGTACAATGCCAAGGTAGAACAGTAAGCCAAAGGGATGGTAGGTATGCATTCTATAGAATAATGCACATAGAATAATGCAGGTGAAAGATATCATTTGGGCTGTACTGTTATGATTTGAATAGCTGTCAAAGTGTTTTAAAGAAAATTCAAAGGTCTTTTGAAATCAAGTCATATTCTGTGAAATCAATTTTTATTACTACCTAGTGCCGTGAACGATGATGATTGATGACTGCTATATTCCTACTTTGAAAGGCCCATTTAATTTTGTCTAAGTCAGGAGTATTGCATACATGAATCATGTCGGATATCTTTAGTGCCATAATAAAGTCTCCTTGGCCACTAACCAGGGTTTGTCCAAAACAGAATAAATAGTCACTCATAAAAAGAAAATCCTTGTTGTCAGTTGCAGCCATCTGACTGTGACATTTCTTATCCATGCAGAACACACATCATATGACCTGGCTGTTAGCTCTGCTCTATGGCAGTGGGTCGTTTGCAAACATTCCGTAGGAAACAACTGGATTTTTGGCGGAATATTCCGCGGCAACTACTTTTATGGCCGGCTGTAGCGTGCTCACAACGCTCGGAAGAATTTAAAACGCTTTGTGCTCATAATTACTTGGACGCTCGGCTTTATACGGGGACTGTCTGGCATTGCGGGAATGAGCTATTTCAGTGGATTTTAAATAATGCTCTAGATTTTATGGGATTTATCGAGTCAACTATCTCAAAATCTTGATGGAAGTCAATCTCCCTCTTGGACCGTTACTTCATACCAACATTCTTCTTTACTTCCTATCCATCAAATGATAGGTACATCATCATCATTTCAGCCATAGGACATCCACTGCTGAAATATAGGCCTCTCCCAATGACTTCCACAATTGACGCTCCAATCCAATGATACGCTCGACTTTAATACGGGGACTGTCTGGCATTGCGGGAATGAGCTATTTGGTATTTTATGGGATTTTTCGAGTTAACTATCTCAAACCTTGCTAGACGTCAGTCAACGTTCCCCCGGGACAAACTTGACCTTCACTGATTGGATTTTTATTGGCGGTCAAGCTTTAGATCGTGGCCACACAGGAGTTGTAGCGGTGAAAAAGAGAGGTGGGAATAGTCCCGTTTTAAGACTTCAATCTCCCTCTTCATCCAGACATTCTTCTTGAGGGTCGTCGCTCCGTCGAGCTCTGCTAAGTTATAACTTAGACTATTTATTGTTTATTATTTCCTATCCAATGATAGGGACTAAAACTTTAGTGTATTAGTTTTGTTTTTCCCAACTTTTACTTTAGCTTGACTCAAACATCCTGGCTGGATGTGATTCCTTAGAGACAAGTCATAGAGAATGTATTTCGCAGAAAGTACCTAGAGGTGCATTGCAGATTTGAATGCATTTCTTTGACGATTTTGGTTTGATTTCAACAAAATAAGGAGGTTCTCAATTCGATTGGTATGTTTTTACACATGCGGTTTTAATGGTAATTAACGATTTGAAACTCTTTGGCTATTTACACGTTTGTTTATTGAATGAGTTGTTTCTTCTTAAACCGGTTGTGTTTCAAGTTACGGTAATTAGTCAAACGACGTTAATTCAGTTTCTGGTTCAGTAGTTGGTTTAAAGCCCAACTTTTAGCATCCCAAAGTTGCGGCCGCTGCTCGCACGGGTCCCTATATTGTGTTTGCATACACGGATGAGGCGGCACCTGACTGGCGCGGTGCCAAGTAGGGATGTTGAAATGTCGATAGTAAAACATCGTCGTCGTCGTTTCAGCCAAATGACGTCCACTGCTGGACAAAGGCCTCCCCCAAGGTTTTCCACAATGAACGGTCCTGCGCTGCCCGCATCCAGGCTCTTCCCGGCGGGGCACATAGCTCGTAGAGACGATGGCCGTTGGGGCAGGAAAGTTCTCGAGTGGCGACCACGGGCTGGAAGACGTAGCCTCCTACTAGGTGGACCGACGATCTGGTAAAGTAAAACATCAACACACTATAATAAAAAAATCTATCTATACTAATCATGGACCTATAAAAAAAGTCGGACGGATTCTCATCAACAAAATACTGTGACATTAGGATACACCAGCTTGCCTGTACGTACAGGCCGGCACGCACACATTCACACCCTGACGCACCACTTCGAGTGCAAACTTCACACAGTTGACACATTTAGGCGGCGAAAAAACAACACGAATACGACATTTCTTGTGTGATGAAATTGTGTAAAACCCGTTCTGTTCGAACAAACAAAAATTAAGGAATCACATTTCACAGGTAAAATAATAATCCAATCACTTATTTCCCGACATTAAAATATTGAAATTAATTGAAATCAAACGTCATTCACTCGAAAAAATAATACGTCAAAGACCAGTGTTCTCAGTTATTTACGTGGGAAAATTACCCGAAATATGGGAAATTAATAATAGTTTTAGGACTTTTTAGTTGTTTATTACGCATACTATAGAAATAAAATAATTTATCATAATAATTGTGTTTTAATGGGATATATTTTCATAGGCAGATTTGATCCTTCCCAAAAATGTAGAACTGCGAAATTCAAATTTTCTTACATTGATTGCAAGTCAGTGTCAGGTTGTATGTTAAAATCTATCAGAGATAATAATAATATATTGATGATGCATAAGATTATGATTATAATGTACACAAGATTCGTAATTTGTAACTGCGTGAATCATTTTTGATCAACATTATGTAGGTACATACCCTGACACTGACTTGCAAACAATGTTAGAAAATTTTAACATTGAAAATTTCGCGCCTACCTCAACGCATTCACCTTTCATCCTTTTCAAATGGCACGGAATAATTCTGTCTACATTTCCAAGTAACATCTGCCGATCTATGTTTTTCTTAAAGTAAATGGGTAAAATGTTTTGGATAACATGGCATCCCTAAATTCACTCACACAATAGACAGACGTCAAAATTTTGCGTCACAGTTTTGTCTAAGCGCGAGTTCCGTCCGCCTTTTTTTATAGGTCCATGATACTAATATTATAAATGCGAAAGTAACTCTGTCTGTCTTGCTTTCACGCCTAAACCACTGAACCGATTTTGATGAAATTTGGCATAGAGATATACAGGGTGGAAACGATAAGTGATCTCATTCGATTATTTCTTAACTATACAAGATATCGAGAAAGTGGTTACTGATCCTGAAAGTGCTTCACGAGCTCTATCCAACGGTACCAATAGTAGGTTACAGAATTAACTGAATCTATCCGAAAATTAAATGTTTTCAGCCTCCATACTAAATGTATGCCAGCCAAACAATATTTGAAAAATTTTTTTTAATTAAATAATAAACACTTAAAATGAACTCGCAAATTGCATTCTTATTTAAAATTATTCATGGACAACGTTGGTTTTAGGCTTTACTTGCTATAATATTATCAAGACATGAGTGCCATGACTGTGGCTGTACTAAATGTATGGAAGATGGAAACATTGAATTTTCGGATGGATCCAGTTTATTTTATAACCTATTATTGGTATCGTTGGATAGAGCTCGTGAAGCACTTTCAGGATCAGTAACCAGTTTTTGAATATTTTGTATAGTTTTGAATATTATGTGGTTTTACTAAATGTATGGAAGCTGGAAACATTGAATTTTCGGATAGATTCAGTTTATTATGTAACTTATTATTGGTACCGTTTGAAAGAGCTTGTGAAGCACTATCAGAATCAGTAATCAGTTTTTCGATATCTTGTATAGTTTAGAAATAATCGACTGAGATCACTTAACGTTTCCACCCTGTATAGTTTGAGTCCCGGGAAAGCACATAGGATAGTTTTTATCCCGGTTTTTAAAACAGGGACGAGCACGATAATGTTTTTCTGTGTCAGACAAAATTCCACGCGGGCGAAGCCGCCGGCGGAAAGCTAGTTTATTTAAATATATCCTCGAAAATCAGGTAGGCATTGAAAGACTTGTTCGAGCATCGATAGCACATTATATGTTACTTACGGGAGTTCCAACTTTACACATTGCACTACTGGTAGAATGGATAAATTGAGGGACAATTTTTATGACACTACTGCGTGCGTCTACTCGTTCAAGAAGCACGAAAGTGCTATAAAAATCATATACCTAAGCAGATTCTAGGTGGTATAGAAACACGATTATGGTTACGCTATCCGTTTGACAGTTTTGAAGTATCGTTAGTTGGCTTGTCAGGAATGAGAATAGGTCTCAGATCATAGAAGGGAATAGATGTGAAACGGGGGCGTGGCGCGTGTCTCCGCGATATGCCCAGAAACGAACATCGCCCGCGACGCCAGGTTAGTCGCGATTCAGTCGTACTGAGGAAATGTTCTCCGATATTGTTGGATAATGCGTCGTAACGTGCAATAACATAAGTGAAACGAAGAACTACAGGAACAATGAAGTCATTTCCACATGTAAGTATTGCAAATCCATTGGTATTTTGCTTATAAATAAAAAAAAACTAAACATTTTTACGAACGAATTCAGTGCCGTGACATTTACTGCGATATCGAAATTAGTGGTGATAAAAATTCAAACACGTTGTACATTGACGATTTAGTTAGCAACCACTTCATGTCATGCGTAACTACTGCGCAATGTATTTTATTTCTTCCGATATCCACTGACGCGTGAAAATACACAGTACGGCCGCATGTGCCGGTCGTAACATAGTGCAGGGCTCGTGTTCTAATACGGTTTCCTATTATCGATAAATAGAAGTAAATTATTATTTTCTATTTTCTAATTTTGAATGAAAAAATCATGAGTTGCTTGCGATTTTTAAGTTTTTACAAAAACAATAACAATAGTAGAAGGGATTAGTAACTGTCAACTATGTAATTACTATAAGAGCTAGTTGAAAGCCTAATATAGGCATTATTTTTGATAAACATAGGCGGTACGAATTTCGCCATAATTAAAAAGTTAATGCGCGATAGTAGTTAATAATAATTACAGTGATCCTGTTATTATTATTAAAGTAAATAATAATATATTACCAATATTGTAAATACTGGTAAAAATCGCAAGTACCTACTTAACCCATGACTTTTCATACAAACTTTGTCAGTCTATAACTTCTATACTCCATCGATAACGACATTGAGCTTTGGTTGGGGTAAATTAATATAAGGTAACTTCATTTAGTCCCAATAATTGATTCTGAGTTTTTCGTCCATACAAAATGGAACTGACTCCTTTATGCAAAAATCGTTAAAGAACATAATAATAACGTATAATAATAAAAAGGTTTTCATACAAGCATTTTTTAAACCAATTTCGAGCCTTGCCCCCAGGATTTAAAGTATCGATATCTTATCGACTCCATTTTATCTTTCTTCTCTCTAATTGCTTTTTTCAAAGTGTGCGTCACGTCACGCGGCCATTGATTGGCCATAAGGCACGCCTTCTGGCCAATCACAGTACTTTTAAGCCGGTTGCACATGTTGTCGTAGACTCTCAGTCGCTTTGTTTTTACACAGTTAAATGTGTGTGTGGGAGCTGTGGTGGGGGAAATGTGGGGACACTGGTTCTCTTTGTAATTACGCGCGACTTCATATCTATTCTCTTTCTATGATCTGAGGAATAGGTGAATACTATCGATGATGGCAATACCCATTGCTACAATGTTGTCAGAAAACAAGAAGTAAATATGATGATATTTCTATCGATATCCTGATATTATCGATAGTCTGAAGCAACAACTCTAGAGCCAAGCTGTTTGCAACTCTGCAGCGGCCGCAGATGAGCTTGGAATTACGTTTTTGTTTGACGCCCAAATTATCAAACTGTGGTTAGTAAGATGGGAAATTAATGACTCAATGCAGCTAGTTAAGTTTTCAGTCCCTTTTTTATTAACGTTGGGTACTTACTACTATATTTTTTCATTTTAAACGCATTCCCGAATGCACTCGGTTCGGTTTTAGCTTACAAAGATTTAATAATTATACATTTTTGTTTTCGTTCCGTCTGGCAAAAGTAGAATGAAGGCCTAAACCTTCATTTGCCCCTGCCGTGCCCATACAATGGAGACCAAGTTTTTTTTATGGCACAGGAGGAAAACGAGCAGGTGATATTGATTGATAAGTGATTACCGTCGCCCATAGACACCAAAATGACTTGAATAATTTTTTTTTAGTTTTATCCAAATACTAGTAAATACTTTATCGAAAAACCAGCCTACGGTCTCGGCCGCTGAAAGGCTGTCGAATTGCATTTACGTCAAGCTGCATCCCTGTCGAGCTACGTTTCTGTCTTGCCCTGCGTATGTTATTGGCTTTGGCGAAATGCGTATTTGACTACCCGCTTGTTTGACGACATGGCTTGTGCATTTACATACGGCCTTAAACAGCAGTGAGCTTGTCACAAACAAACAAAGCTTTTGTTACTGACACGATACACTATGACAGGAGGTATCACCGAGTCGTTGTATGGTGTCAAGTAAAAAACTTACAGTTAAATTCAGGATATCCTCCTATTTTTTAAATTGGTCAGCAACTGAACCTGAAAAGTTACATCTGCACACGGAGTGACTGATTTCAAAATAATTACGAAAATAAAATATTCACTGATGGCTTGATACTGCAAAAGACACAAAAATGTCTACATTTGCGCAGCCTCTAAATCTTTATTCGTATCTTATCTTTTATACGGGGCTTCATCTTAATGCACTTCAAACCACTGGTCTTTTTGCTTCCTTTTTCTTTATCCCTATCATCCACAAAAATTACAGCAACAAATTGAAAAGTCCATACCTTAGGTAGGTACTACGAGTATGTAGGCGATATACCTATGTATCATGCGTGTATTTCCATTTGGAACGCGTGAAGAGGTCAACTTTTTAATTCAACCAATGACAATACCCTCAAAAATCGTTCACAAATCCAATTATTTATTTGACCCCGTCAGATGCGTGAGGCGCGACACGTACGGGACCCGTTAGTCCTATTAGTTACTGATCCCTAATACGAGACGTGATTCCGGGACGCGTCCCGGAGTGTTACGGTTTAGGACGATGTATTTGATACTAGATGGATAATTCAGTATTTTATTACAAAAGATTTGTGAACTGTATTAAGTATGTTCATGAGAAAATTTCTAGAAGATTAATTAATTCATGAATTAAAGAAAAAATGACATTTCTTATCGTTTCAACATCGACATTTTCATCCTTTAGAAGTCCTTCTTTGTACAGCGAGTAGGTACCTACCACTTGCATCCAGTGGTTTTCTCATCTTCTCATCATTTTAAATAGCCTCCTATAGCACATTATAGCCTAGCTCGGATCTATAATTTTTTATTTATTTATTTAATATAATTACAAGGTTAGGCTTATAATCTAACATTTCTTAAATCACTAAACATAAAAATGCTTGTTGTGACATTGCACATTCATCGCAATAACTTAAAGTATAAAATTTAATATTATAGGAGGGCGGTAGGTATCAATTATAATTTTATGTAACTAGGTATATTTTAAAGACTAAAAAAAATCGAATTTATTATTTTAAAAAGAGGCTGACAATAGTGACTGAGTCTCATGCGCTTCTTCTTCTCAGCACTGGCCCATTTATTGTCCCGAAGTAGTGGTAGGGTTAATACCGGGACGTGTAAAAGTGCTTTTTAAAAGCCTACTTGCAAATATAAAATGAGTTTTATGCGTTTTACAACACTGTTGTTATCCCAACTAATATTATAAATGCGAAAGTAACTCTGTCTGTCTGTCTGTCTGTCTGTCTGTCTGTTACGCTTTCCCGCTTAAACCTCGCAACCGATTTTGATGAAATTTGGCATAGAGATAGTTTGAGTCCCGGGAAAGAACATAGGATAGTTTTTATCCCGGTTTTTGAAACAGGGACGCGCGCGATAAAGTTTTTCTGTGACAGACAAAATTCCACGCGGGCGAAGCCGCGGGCGGAAAGCTAGTGTCTCTATAAATTCCACGTTAACTAGATACCCACTTGGTAATTACGTGATACTGTGAAACAAACCTCAGCCACTCTCATTTACGACGACGAATTTGATACTCAAGCAACGTCTTGCTCAAGTAGGCACGCGTGAATTATAAATTGACGCGATTGTGGTGAGTTCAGGTTCAGGTGCCTGATATGTGGGGTGTTTAATGTGAATTGCTTAATGTTACTTGGAATATGTGATGCGCAGAATGTTTGTTTTTGGTGCATATGGTTTGTAAATGTAGGCCGAATTCAAAACGCATCTTATTTCAGAGGAATCATTTGTTAACGTCACATTTTCGTGCTTCTTTCTTATTGTGATTTATAATCGACATTGCTTCGAGCTTAACGATATTTTGATATAGGGGGAAGCTTGTGTTCAGCAGTGGACATTCTGTCTATGAAATGTTGACGAAATAGACACATACATAACATGGGAGCTAGGTACAGGTTTACGGTTTTTCAAAACTTGTGTAGAACCCTAAAAGAATTCATATACCTGATATTTGACTTTATTGGGCGCTATAGGCGCCTGACATGGTATGAGGCCGGCGAATTATGAAAGAATAAAATCGGCGATAACTCAGTATCGAATCAGAACTCATCAATACAAGTGACGCCCATTTTCGCGAGTCCAATTTGACAAATGCCGTATTATATTGGCGCAACTCGTCATTTTGATCGATGGCCGAAACGCGTCAGTTTGTCATTCGATACTTAATAGATTGCTGAGTTTATTCGATTTTGATTTGATTGCGATTCGATTATTGCGCTGCAGCACAATTCCAATTTGTCCTCGAAATGAAAATCTTGAAGTTTATTTTATTGCACCTGTGAAAAAAATTCTGTGAAAAAATATAAAGCAAAAATGTATCACAGCTCCTTGCCTAACTTTATGGGCTCTAATACTTCTGAAGTATTTCTGCTATCACTAACTGCAGCAAAAATTAAACAAAATATTGGCTAATGTGCTGTTGACTGCAAATTATTATTATTATTTTTCAGCCATAAAAATCCGGGCTAGGTTTCTAGATTATAAAATACAGCAGTATACGAGTATATCCATGTCAGTTAATTTCGAGCACGTTTTCAGGAAATTCCTGTACTTTTCATTGGCTATAGCTTTTTCGCGGATCACCGGCGTTAGTTGGTTTACTTTCAGCGTATTTTCCAGGTATTTTCCTATGTTTTTCACTGGCAACAGGCTTTCGGATCACGGTGTTGGCAGCGAGGGCCTTTCATCTATTCTAATTCCGCAGGTGTGAAAACAAAGGTCTGTTGTGACACGGACGCCAAACAAACCAAACAGCTCGACAAGGTTGATAGGAAACGTGGGAAAACTTTTGAAAAAACAAAAAGAGGGAAAATATACGTTATAAGCTTTTGCACGCCATAACATAGGCGTAAAATTCAGTTTTTAAGAGAAATACTTGACACTTATCGTTTTAATTTGCTCAATTAACTCAGTATCGTCATAAAAATATATCCTATGTTATGCTGATGTTTAAAAAACATCTATTGAAGTTTCATCAAAAACTTCTTTGTAATTTTTGCGTGAAAGAGAACATCCATGCTTACAGCCATACAATCTAAGATCGCGTTTATAATGTTAGCAGGATTTTTTTCTTTATTTTTATTAAGTTCCCGTTTCCTTATTTTGTAATTTTGTATCATCATCATTAGAGGTCATTTTACTCTCCAATGCAAGGAGTACGACCCTCTAATTTGCCGGAGGCAAATGGATGATTTGGTCTACACTCCCCACGTTGGCCAGATGGGTTCTCCCTTAGTTACCCTTAGGAGTAGTTAGCTTGATATGCCATCGTGTGTGCATAAAGAAATATTATAATAATATTTTATTTATTTAAATAGAGATAGAGATACATAAAACTCGACTACAATATATCCTTAATTTTAGATATTTTGTTACTATTTACAATGCAAAAAAATGCTCGGTTTATACACCCGTTACAATTCCTCATTGTGAGTCCAACAGTGTGTTTAAATGTGTAAATCAGCGTTTACAGAGCGAACAAGTTTCTTAGGTTGTAGCAAAGTGCAATAATAACGGACGACGGAGGCAGGGTGGACAAAAACGACAAGCGAAGTTTATTTACATTTAATCTTAATGAATCATTCTACTCGATTATTTTTCAGAATAGACGAACAAAAGCTTTTTTTTTCTATTACTTGTTTTTTAAACCTTTTGTTGCGTGGCATTAAGAAATAGTTTCTTATTTTAAGTTCTGTTTATATTTTTTCAGAAATAATAATAATTTATCGCATTATAAACAAAATTGATGAAAATACCGACTTGCTATTCCTAAATCCTTTTTTTTACAAAAAATATTTTTTTCGCTCCTTCGTTTCAACAAAATTACGTCCATTGCTGAACCAAGGCCTGCTTCATGGTTTTCCAAAACGTCAGTTCCTAGAGAAAGTAAATTCAATGAAGGTTACAAAAAGTTTAATTTAAAAATAAAAAGTTTATATATTTTGAATATTTCGTATTTCTCCGCAGTGCCAGCCCTAGCTAGTTACGTGCCAGTATTCAGATCACGTACGCCTCCCTTTGAGCCGCTTTTTTCTCCGAAATTATAAAAGATATTGTTTTAAATTTTACACGAACCTTGGCCCAATGCTGGGAAATTACAATTCCTGTGTCTGTGTCAACTGGATAATTTGATTGGAAAATTGCCAGAATTTTGATTCTAAAATGTATGAATTATGTACGTTGTTTGAAAAAGAGAGCCTATTACAAAAACTTATTACGTATTACACTGCAACTGGTTCAAAAAAAGACTTTTTTACTTCACCAAGTAGGTAAATTAACCTAAAAAAATATTTTAATCATCATCTAAATGTTACTTCCCAAATGTTTATAAAAATGGTTTTCCATTTTGTGCTTCCAAAATTTTACAAGGTACTCTACCTTGTAAAAACTTTTGTACTATTTCATTACTTTTCTAAAATATCACCTACCTATCTCACTATTCCATTCTTTATGCATTACAAAAGTAATCCATCAAAAACTATATCGAATGTCAACAGTAGAGCCAGTGTAGAGTTTTGTAATAGAACTGTTAAACCCAAATGATAAATGAGCATTTTAATGCAACTTTGTGATTTGTCATCCTGTCATATTCCTGCGATTGCAGATGATATAAGCCTTGAAACTCATGTAGAGTCAGCACATCTGACTATACATTTTTATTGCAAAATAACCCTTATCACAACTACACAAGCTGCATAAGTTTAGCTTGATGTTTAGTCGTCTATACGCTCGACGAACACTGGTTTTATGTAGCTTAAATCGGTGTTATTTTGTGCAACAGCCTAGTTTAAAGTCTGATTGACGTGCTGTTTAAATTGTAATTGGTGAAGCTTTATTTTAATCTTCAATTTACCAGAGGCAAATGTAGGATTTGGTACACACTAGCCAGACGGGATAGTTAAAATTTATAATGTCTCTACACTGGCTTGAATAGGAAAGACTTGATTGTTAGTTTCTATCGAATAGGCTCTGAAACTACGGGTACTAGACAGATCTGAAAAAATCTTTCACCGTTAGAATCCTACATTATTTCTGATGATCATAGACCGCATGAAGTTCGCCAGGGCAGGTAGTATTTGAAATAACCGTAAACGTAAATAAAGATTATTTAGCCTTAGTAGTATTATTATGTTTAAATACCCGTTCCTCGGATTAGCATGCAGAATTAATGCGGAACGAGACGGCACATATGCCGATCTGATTGGCGTTACAAAGCTCCGCAGATTAGGTATTAAGGCCCCGTTCACGTACAGGCGGAGCGGAGAGCGGGTTACATAGCGTTTTACATCGCGCTTACTTGTAGGTCGGTACCTATGGAGGTCGGACGACCTATTAACCAACTAGCTTATGCCCGCGGCTTCACCCGCGTGAAATTACGTTTGTCACAGATTGTCATAAATTATAGCCTATATGTTATAAACAACAATACTGCAAAGTTTCATCAAAATCCGTTCAGCAGTTTTTGCGTGAAAGAGTAATAAACATCCAGACATCATGACATCCAAACTTTCGCATTTATAATATTAGTAGGATATCTTTTACTGAACATAAACTAATATCAAAGTCAATCTTTTATTTCTATGGACTGATGATCGTAATTTTACATTTAAAACTTTACATGTCTCTAGTATTTTTACAATCTCATCGAGACAAACATATGGCAAGTGCTGAGCAGGTGCACAGCGGTAACTTACCCATGGCACAGTAAAACCACATAAAACTGTGGTTAAAGCGTTTTGAGCAGTTTGATTAACACATTTGTACAGCGTGCCATTCTGAATCTTGTATAATAGTTTTTTTTTTGTTTGGGTAATAAATCTTCGTTTGGGACTAATTGGGACACATTGGCACTCTTTGCTTACCGCCCCAAAAAGAAACTTTTAACAGTGAGGATGTTGATACATTTGATTGTTTTTCTCACTTTCATTTCCCGCCACGCTTTAAGCAGCGCGTATGACCGCGCTTTATACAAAGCTCAATGGATTAGATAACAATACAAAACCGGCGAATATCAGTGACATGGGTTTAATACGAACAATTGGCCAAATGAAGCTTTGTTTATTAATTTTGTCACCAGGGTGGCGCAAACTCGTCTGGCCCTCATTGTGTATGCTGATTTGTACACTGCCGTGGCTTAGAATTAACGTTTCAATTTGATTGCACAAATTGTGCTGATGTTGACTGTTTTGTTTTTCCTTATATTTTATAGCTAGGGTATGGCTAGTATTTGGAGCAGTAGCGGTAGGATGTGGGAATAGTCCTTAGGCTGAGTGGCACCATCTTACTTTAACTTTGACAAACGTAAAAAATCTGTCAAACTCCATACAAAAAACACCGGTTATAGTCAAAGTTATGGTCAACATAACTCAGCCTTAGTCTTTAGTGTCACAGATTGTGTGTGGTAGGCAAGCTATGACGTCACTTTTTCCCCAACTCTATTGGCTTTGTAGTAACCTCTTGAATTGTGGGCTTAAGGTGTCAATTACGCAATTTATCCATCGCCCTCTCTCTGCTATAAGGGCACAGATTCCCCACTATAAAAACCACCAATCACATTAAAAATAACATGGTCTACATAATATATCACTTGCCAAAGGTGCTTCATAAGCGGCTGCTTAGCGCACGTACATGAGATAGGGGGCATAACCGCGGTAATCCACGCCACGTGATATTTTATGTCGTAACGATAACATAAAACAGAAACTGTCTACCCATAACTTTCGCTTACTCAGCTTCAGATCGGGGGCTATTTTGTAGCCACTCGATATTATGACGAACGTGATATCATCTATGACTTTAATTATCTCGTGACACACTCTGCTGTGGTGGAGATAAGAGAGTTTCTCTGTGGTTGAGGATTCCGAGTGAAGCTCGCTTGCACCTTTGGCCTAATCATCACTTTCCATCACGTGAGATGCAGGCCAAGAACACGTGTGTTCGTTGTAGAAAAAAGCAATGCCATTTGGATTGCTGTGACATTCTATTATTTTTAGTTTTGCCAACGAATTCAAAAGAATCGAATGAATTTGAACCATTGTTGACATATAACATCTCAAAGAAACGATTAGCAGCATAGAACGAAATCCTACATTTGAGATTATCGAGTGGTTCCAGAATACGCTCCGCCGATACTAAACAGAAATCGTAAATTACTGGCCCGTGAAACCTTCAGTCACAAATATTAAAAAGAGAGAACGAATCATTATTTCACCTGTGCGTGACAGTGACAAACTGATGTTTGGTAATTTGGGATGTTGTAAAAAGGAATATATTGTTTTTGGAGCTTACATTAAAGTGGGTTATTCGGCGTTTATGTTAGACTGTTTTATGTGTTGGCTATACGCGGTCAGTAGTAAACGAGGTTAGAATTTAACTGTCAATTGAAATCGAGTTTTTAGGGCTGAACTGAATCTTTGAAGGTGGTGTAAAGGTGATCAGTGGGCAGCCATTTATTCCCACTGTCCGAGCCATTTGTCTTTTACTGGTTTTTTTTTAAAGATTATTAGTATTTTGTTATTTCACAAATTAGTAATACTCCCGTTAGCTCGTACTAAGCTAAATTATGCTTGTGTCATGAGTGAGCTCACCACAATATAGTCGAGCGGCGGCGGGTACCGATCCCGCGTTCCCGGATCACCCCGGGTTGACAAGTCATCATCATCATCATTTCAGCCACAGGACGTCCACTCACTGCTGAACATACTTATGCCTACATAGCCCGGTTGGTAGTGGCCTGCATCCAGCGCCTTTCCGCTATCTTTATAAGGTAAAAACAAAACAGTTATAAACACAAATTAACATGATTCCCCCTTCAAATTCTCGGAAATAAATTTCCATAGACTCCCGCTTCCTTCCCGAATCCCGATTGTTGTCATTAATAGGTGTTTGTCGAAGCTCCGGGACTCCGGGACTCTCCCCTAAATAAGTGAGTACCTCATTAGCATTCCTAATTTGTTGACGACATCCAGGTAGAGGTAGAGGTAATATCATGAATAATGGGAAAGTTTAATACCATTGTGTACAAAACATCGCCACTGAAATGCTAAGGTATTTTGGTGTTCTGCAATGTTTAGTAGCACGAGTAAATGGTAAATTAATGTTTCCCGTAGAGTCTACAAATAAGTCATTAATATGGTGTTGTTATACGAGTATCCCACCTACATAATACCGGGTAGTCGAGTCTTAGCTTTGAAGTAAAATCAAGCTTCGCACTCTTCACATTTTAGTTGCGAGCCCACTGAAAGTACCGTTTAGCTATAGAATAATAATTAAACCTATTTATTTATTGCTCATGCCACCAGCATTTACTAGCCTTGATCGGGCTGAATTCTCAACCAAGACTATACTGTCTCTACCTTTATTTATAGGATTCGTATGGGCTACTACATTTCGGGTTAAAACGTATTTCACAAGCACGCAGCTTTAAGCTCCAACCAAAGCTCAAAGCTCGGTTTCTGCGTAGGATTCACCAATATTTAGTTGCCCGACCGGCCCTACACATGTCGCCGCACAAGTATAAACGCGCTCCTCTGGGAAATTCCGGGAAAGTTGTGTGGCAGCAAACTTGGAATTTATTCATGGGAAAAATTCTGGAAAAGTTACGGCGAATTGCGATGATAATCGACGCATGTTTTGGGACTAATGTTGCTAAAATTAGGAGTATTGGTGTGAAGATTGCTGAAGGAAACATTTTTATTCTCGACTTTTCTCGAAAATAAAGCTTCACAATTTTTTCAGAAAATAGTTTCATAGCTGATTTAACTTGCTTTGACTCGATGCTGTTCCTCATATTGGTGTGATTACGATTCAGGTTTCTTCTCGAGTCAGATTCCTATAATATCTTCAGTAAAATTATGAACTTTTACTTTTAGGATCGTCACCACGATAAACATCAAGGCCTACTTACATAAATGTGTTCGTAGTCAAGTATTACTTAATGAAATATAACATCTTTTTCTATGTTCTGTGATCCTCACGAACATTTGTGTAAATAATATTAGTAAACATAGAGTACTGGTATTTATTCTGTGGTATATGCTAACTATGCATATCCCAAATCGTCTTATTCAGCAGTTGCCCCACAACAAAAAACCTATCCAATCCGAGCAGTGCGAGCCTTGCGAAATATTGCGAGCTCCAGAGATCAATCTATGGAATACATGCTCTATCACGAAGCACGTGGATTTCGGGAAATCTAGAGTGATGCGATAAGGAAAAGTACTGCCCCAGAAAAGAGGTATTTCCTCTAAACGCACATAATAAAGCAGACCTATGTTTACTAAAATGCTTTAAAAAAAGTATCAGTTGTCTAGTACCCATAGTACAAGCTTTGCTTAGTTTGGGTGGGACTAGAAGCGTGGTGTAAAATGTCCAAGGATATTTTTATTTATTTATTATTTATTTACATACTTATTTCAATAGGTGCGACTGAAAATGGGATGCGCTGCGAGGAATATCTTCGAGAAAATTGTAGTAGTTGTAAATCATGATTAGGTAAAGAACATGTAGCATTTTTCAAGCAATGCTTTTGGGTTATAAAATTACTGATATTCCTGTCAAATCCGCCTGGTAGCTTTTTTTTTTGTTTTTTAAAAAGATTTTTAGCAATTTGTATTGCACAAATTACTAATAGTTAGTCCCATTAGCCCGTCGTATTAAGCTAAATAAGCTTGTGTTACGAGTGGGCTCACCACAATAGTCGAGCGGCGGTGGGATTCGAACCCGCGTTCCTGGGATCGCGAGTCGGCCAGTCCGACCCATTCACCGTTCGGCTATCGTGGCTATAAATCGTGGTAGTTATGTTTGTGTAACAAAAATATTTCCATCCTTACAAATATTGATATTTTTATAGCTTGTTGTCTGTGGCAGATTAACTATTACACACTCCAAATACCTTATTTAGCATTTGCCCCACAACGTCAAATCTATCCGATTCAAGCCTTGCGAAATATTGCGAGCTCCAGAGATCTATGGAAATGCCATACATGTTCGATCACGGAGAGTGCATAATATACGTTTATTGAGCGCTGAGTAATACGGTAGGTACGTGGATTTCGGAATCTAGAGTGATGCGATAAGGAAAATAAGTTGCCCCTGCAGCTTGTTGTAACTCATGAATTTGTTGTAGTGGTATTGATTCATAGGTAAGGTTTAGGATACAGGATTTTTCGAGCAATTATTTTAATCAATCTATGTATGATTGTAATTACGTTTGGTTAAATTCTTTTAGGTGATCGACTATATGGGTAATGTAGGCTTTGAAGCTTTTTGCTGTGTCTTCTTTTCTAATTATGTCTGGTAGATTATATGGGTTGATATTTAGCAGGCGGGATATCATTTCATGGTTATATCGGGCTGAAGA
This sequence comes from Ostrinia nubilalis, assembly GCF_963855985.1. Classification (NCBI taxonomy): domain Eukaryota; kingdom Metazoa; phylum Arthropoda; class Insecta; order Lepidoptera; family Crambidae; genus Ostrinia; species Ostrinia nubilalis. The sequence continues at coordinate 1,027,952 of NC_087111.1, read as the reverse complement.
AAATCTAGGGCACTGTGTTAGGAGGTGTTTCCAAGTTTGTGGAGTCTGGTCATCGCAGGGGCGGCAGTAGCTACAACTGGTTTGCCGTCAGTATACATAAACTGTTACACCAAGCCCGATCATCTGGCTATACCATCGAATTCGCGTGGATTAAGGCCCACGCTGGATTCGATGGCAACGAAGAAGCAGACTTGGCAGCTAAGGCTGCTGCAAGAATGCGCAGAATCAATCTATGTTGACCGGTTGGTAGCGGCCGGTCCGCGCCTTCCTGCTACCTTTGTGATGTCGTCGGTCCACCTTGTAGGTGGACGTCCCACGCTGCGTTTTCCGGTACGCGGCTGGAACCAGTCAACATGGAAATCAGAGGCCTATGTTCAGCAGTGGATGTCCTATGGCTGAAATGATGATTTTAGTAAATTCCTCCACGTTAGATATGCTTGTGTAGGTACATCGCAAGTTTTTGCAAGTTCGACCAATGACTTTTGAATCTGCAGTCCGATAAAGAAACTGTTGAGCTGGTACTAGAGATTGCAAATATTCGATAGTTTTCTATTTCGAATATTCGAATATTTTTTCAGTGATATTCGAATATTATTCGAATATTCGAATACTTTGAAAAAAAATAAAAAGTACTTAAATTATCAATGTTTTATTGCTGGTTTTATTGCTTTAGGAACTATATTTTAACTATTTAACAATATAATTTTTAAAAGAGTTATAAAATTCTCATCATCATCATCATTTCAGCCATAGGAAGTCCACTGCTGAACATAGGCCTCTCCCAATGACCTCCACAATGACTGGTTGGCAGCGGCCTGTATCCAGCGCCTTCCCGCTACCTATATGAAGTCTTCGGTCCACCTTTGTGGGTGAACGTCCCACGCTGCGCTTTTTGGTACGTGGCCTCCACTTCAGAACCTTGCTACCCCATCGGCCATCATTTCAGCGTACTATGTGATCTGCCTATTGCCACTTCTGCTTGCTAATCCGTCGGGCTATGTCAGCGACTTTAGTTCGTTTACGGATCTCCTCATTTCTGATTCAATCTCGTAAAGAAACACTGAGCATAGCCCTCCCCATAGCACGCTGTGCAATTTTGAGCTTATTTATAAAGCCTATTGTAAGAGCACGTTTCCGAGCCGTGTGCCATCACTGGTAGAGGTAACTCACTGATTGAAGAATTTCGTCTTTAGGCACTGAGGTGTTTGGACGAAAAGATGTTGTATAGTTTCCTGAACGCTGCCCAGCCGAGTTGGATTCGACGATTGACCTTTTTCTCAAAATTTAATCTACCTAGCCGAATCGTTTGTCAGAGGAAGACATACTTGTCAACACAGCACAACAGTCTCGAGAATCGAGCTCCAACCGAAACATGGACGTTGGACCTAAGATTCGTTTTGTCCATGTTCATCCGAAGGCCTGCCTGTTGAGACTCGATTAAGGTCTTCGAGTATTGTGCCGAGGTCTTCAAGCGATTCTGCCATGACCACAATATCGTCAGCAAACCGAAGCTGAGTGATGTATTCGCTATTGAAAGGTAATTATGCCCAATCCTTTCCATTCAAAGAGCTTGAAAGCGTCTTCCAATGCAGCGGTCAATGGTTTCGGAGATATAACATCTCTCTGCCTCACGCCTCGCTGCAGAGGAATCGCCCTCGTGCTCTGCTCCTGTACTCGGCTCGACATGGTAGCGTTTCTGTACAGGCATTTCGGCATCTCGATATACCGATAGTCAATACGGCACCGCTAAAGAGACTGCAGCACTGCCTAAGTATCGATCGAATCAAAGGCCTTCTCATAGTCTAAGAAAAGCATCACCACGCTTCTATCACATGCCTCTGGCGTTGTTCCTTAGAGTAAGACGGAACGAGTTTCGGTATTCCACCCGCGTTCAGAAGCTCTCAGGTTATTCCGTCATCACTCGATGCCTTGCTGTTCTTTAGCTGTTTGAGAGCCTTCCTAATCAATCTCGTATAGGCTGATATACGGGATGTCTTTGGTATGGTGTCGCGTTAACCTAGCTCTTGCATCTGTTGCGGAGTTATTAACAGGTTTGGAGGTATGTAGCTGTCCATAAATCTTTTCGATCTCACCCAGAACCTCGGCTTTTGTTGACGTTACCGTCCGCCGTCTTCAGCATCGTTAGCTGACTTTGCACAATACTTGTCTCTTTCAGGTAATTTGGAACCTTGGTTTCGCAAGACAACTTTGTGTTCACCAATGAAGTCGGAAGCATCAATGACTAGTTCTTTTAGTTGGTGATATGTTTTTGATGCCTTCGACCACATTTACAAACACTAAGTCGTCTTCGTTCTATCTGTTCTGTTTATTTTTTTAATATTCGAATATTCGAATACATGTTAATTTACTATTCGAATATTAAATTCGGAATCTAAATTCGAATATTCGAATATTCGAATATTCGATTGCAACCCCTAGCTGGTACCCATGATTGTCTGATTTCAAGATATCGTTTGATCCCACTGCTGCAGGTAGTCCCACAAAAATGAGAGCTTTTAGTTGATTGGACGGCTGACTGAAAAACGATTACTACGTACACGAAGCGGAATGCAGATTTAAAAAATAAGCCTTATTTCAAAGAAAACACAAGTGAATTGGTATAAAAATACATTCATAAAAAGAACTCTATTCATCTGTATATCCCTTTTCTTTCATTTTCATAAACATTTCAAAAAGTTTTATCAAAAGAAACCATTACGGAATGATATTTAATAAGGGCTGTTGAAATACATTTTAGTGAAAATAAAGCAATGACCACAGTGGGGCTTTAAAATAAAATAAATAAAATAAAAATATAAATCATTTATTTTCAGACAAAAGCAGTCCATAGTTTGGTTAGTAACAATTTGAACTTAGAGACTATATTAGTAGAGTTAGTAACAATGTAAAAGTTAGACTCGTATCATTGCATAAATTCATTTCGGTTTATATTTTCCTTTCATTCATTTAGTCTGCATTATGTTTAGATACTAGCAAAATAGCTTTAAATAGCTTTTTACCGACTTTATAAAAAGTTTTTCAACCGGTTGTTTGATTTTTCAAAGAAATTGCTCTACCAAAATTCTTAGTATGCTATGTTTACGTCTACATAGTAACAATTTTGTAGATTTGTGAGAAATTGTCTGGTTTAATACATATTTGTGTATGACAATTCATTCCAAGTCCACATCCAGAATGTTAATTGCATACTCGTATTTTTAACCGACTTCAAAAAAGGAAGAGGTTATATGTTCGACTGTATGTATTTTTTTTCTATGTATGGTCGTCAAATATGCAAAACCATGAAATGAATTTATTTAAAAAAACCGATGTGTCCTAAGCCTTACGTGTGAAGTAGGGTCGCGTCTATAATTCAAAGTGTCAACCCTGTATTGAGGAGGTCATTAATCAACTCGCGAGGGAATCAATTCGGTCGAGATAAGGCTTCAAATACATGAATTGTGGTTTCCAGGGCATCTAAGTGGTAATGAAGGTCGAAGTATTATTCATATCTAAAGTAAACACTGCGACAAAGATGTATTTATATTCTGAGGTGTTGTAGACTCTACACAATTAGCACACTCGTAATATAAAAAAGTCGATGTAACAACCCTAATGCTGCTGTTGTCTTTCCTGAATAGTATAATCCGGGACTTTTCAAGGCGAGTGTGAATAGGCACTTACAGGGCAGATATGTACCATCCTAGACTGCATCTCACTTAACATCAGGTGCGATTGCGGTCAAATACCTGCCTTGTCTTGCATAAAAAAATGTCGATATACTTAATACATATCTGACATCATCTTAAACTCTTACTTCATGACCCCACTATGGTATCTGACATGACCATCAGTTCCTTACATATAAATACTAATAGTTTAATAGCCTTTGTCCAGCAGTGGACGTCATTTGGCTGAAACGAACGAACGAAGTGTCGACGGTCAAAGTTGAGAGAAGCAGCTACCGACCTAGTGATAAAGTGATCTCTGATTACTATAAAAACAGGGATACCAATTTCTTGAGCCCAGATATTCAAAGCTGACAGTCTATCTTTCCAACTAGTAGACACCAAACCATAAAATATAAAAAATGTGCCCTATCTTAGATTAGAGCTCAGACACTCCATCTTTCGAGCCACTAGACAATAAATATAAACCCTTCGCTTCCGCTAAAGACCGAAGCCCATTTTAACTTTTAAAGACCGAAGCTGCATTTCTAAGCGACCACTGAAAGAAGGCATTCCTCTTCCTAATTGCCTTTATAAAACAGGTGCAAAGTATTTCCTCCAAGGAAACATACCTACATAAAAGTAAAATGTGTCTGTCTGTAGTTTCTATTTACTTGCCTACATTATATCCCGAAGTAGCAACACAAAACCGTCATCCACGAGCTTTAAGGCTTTGAGAGTTTTTTACGTCTAGTAATTTTCATAGTTCGGTACGGGCCAGGCAAAAAAGAAGAAGAATTTTCATAGTTCAAAGGCTATGAAAATTCTTCTTCTTTTTTGCCAAACAGACTGATGGCCATTTTGGAGTAAACAATTTGTAGAGTCGAGATAGCATCTTCCCTCTCCCTCTCGTTAATAAATATAAGCCTCATCCGCAATCGAAGAATGTTATAAACTTTCATGGTCACTACCATAATTATTATTGACGGGATTGCTACCATGTATGTTGCTTGCAACAGTGCCGAAATATCGAAAACTCAAAATTAAGGTACATGGTAGCAATCCCGTCAATAATAATTATCCCCGTCAATAATCAAAGAACGATTGAATAAAGCTCATGTGATATAAATGTAGGAGTCCCAAAACAGCTAATAACATTAACAAACCATTCGAAACCGCGGGAGAAGACTAGTCTAAAATAAAGTAAGATGCAGCCCGCTCCAAAGCAGCTTAGTTATTTATCTAATGGGGAAAAAGTACCTAACGTTGTAATTTAAACTACGCGGTATTTATCTTCTACCCCGTTGGATTTAAGCCTGGAGATTTTGCTTGGCCCATTAAGGAGAGGGGAAGGGCTGTGTTTGGAGTAATTTAGGTTTGTCAAAACTGAAGTACATTTTTCAGGTGACTTATTTGCTTGAGTTAAATCTCACAAGTTTGTTTTTACTGCTGCTTTATTTGTAGGTACTGCTCTCGAGTCGATCTTCGTTTTTGATAAAGCTACTAAAATAAAGTAAAATTAAATGTTGGAATAAGTCGATAGAATTGAAAGTCTGATTCTTAGGCTGAGTTGCAACATCTTACTTTAACTTTGACAAACGTCAAAAATCTGTCAAACTCAGCACAACTCAGCCATAGCAATGTGGGAATTTGAATAGTTCAAAAATGAGTGACCTGTTATAGTTATAATTTTTAAGACGTTAAGATTGGTTTTGATTCCTACCTTATGCAATTCGATTTTTTCAAGTCAAAATTTGAGTGATCTGTTTTTCATTAAGTATAGATTAACAAAATAATGTTACTAGATGAAAACCAACAGCGACTATAAAAATAACATTTGGACGTAAATGCTTGCTAGGAGTTTCACTAAAAGCGAAGCAGCCAGGGTTTATGTGGGAATTCAAACCTTGCATTCGACCGGTATACCCATTATTACCACATGGTGTCCTCTGGGACCATTTGTGAGTGGGAAAATAGAATAGACCTCGTTTTGAAGGCAATTTGACAGTGTACTTTAACACTTCCACATTAAAAACATTAAAGATTATGTAGACGCGTGAAGAAGGGGTATCGTATCCACCAAATTATTAAATTTCTCGTCATTAATACAACATTATAATTGCAATTTGCATAAAATAAAAATAAAATAAAAAAATAAATAAAATAAAATAAAATAAAATAGTGTCTAGACAAACCTAAAAAGTATTTAGGACGCTATTTGGATCAAATATGTAATTGCTCAATAATGAATAATAAATAAAAATAAAATAAATAAAAAAAATATTCATTTGTGTTTTGACCATAAAAATCTGGAGCTTACAATAGCTTAATAGTTTCTACGTTTACTTTCATTCATTATCTTTCTGACGTGCTACGCCCTGCTTGATAGACTTCAAGAAGGCAGCTGGCTGAGACTGGTAAAAAAACCCTAAATAGGTACCTCTTTTTATTTCATAAATATTTTAAATATTACTCTTCATTCATTCACATAAATAAAAGCCAAAATTGAATTTTAACGAATAAACTGAAAGCTTATCCAATTCTTGTACACAAAGAATTCATTAAAATATTCCACGAATCTACCATTTTGTACGAGATTTCCGGTTTTTTCCCAAATAAAGCCGGTTCCAGTGCAAATTTGGTATTACAGTGTTATGCGGATAATATTTTATAAATATTCACCGCCAATTATCATCCCTAAATATTTGAAATTTTCCGCCGGAAACATGGTTTTGGTGCAAGTCATAAGCTTTTGATTACTGATAAATAAGAGAGTTGACTCTCTCAACCCGTTTGTTCTTTCTAATTTGATTCCCTGTAAGGACACAAAGTACTTAGTGAAAAATATTGAGGAGATTGCCTGCCATTCCTCCTTTAGTAACTTTTGTTTCAATATTTGTTTAAGGGTAGATTCGACCAAACAAGAGTAAATATTAATCTCAGAATAAATCGTCAGTTTTGACATATTTCCCATACTGAAACTGTCAATTTTCCAGATAAACCAGAAGTTATTCTCGGATAAAAGTTTGGTCGAATCGGGCCTTAGATAATTTGAAATCAACCTATGTTCGCAGTGAGTGGACGTCCTATCGCTAAAATCATAAACTTTTGTTCGAAATAGTGCATTAGTAAGTAGGTATTTCCAGTTTCACTACGATCGGTACTACACTGTCTGCATCCAGAGGGAATCCAGTGGAAATCCTTGGGCCTTTGTCTAACAGTGGACGTCATATGGCTGAAACGAAACAAGTATGATCACTAAATGAACAAGCAAATCGCATTCATCATAACTCAACTTAATGAAGGAACTAGCTGTGCCCCGCGGTGTTACCCGCGGTAAAACGTAATCTATACATGTGTTCTAACTCCATACCAAATTTTATTAAAATTGCTCCAGCCGTTAAGACGTGAAGAAGTAACAAATACACACTCACAAACTTTACAAATTAGTGTGATTCCATCATATTTCTAAAGCCGCTTCTTCCCACCCCTCACGCCATCCTAAGTAGTACAGTCAGCCGAATTTCATTTCACGCATTGACAGAGGGCGGGAGTGGATTTGGGCTGATAATAATTTATCACAGCTGAAATAATCAGCGCTGTCACGGTCAGGTACTAAGCAGCTCAGCCTTTGATGTTAGGTCTGCTTTAAAACACCTTAAACCTATTTTTTTTTTATTATTATGCCCTTTTCAGGGCAATATTATATTTTCAATATTATAAATTATATTTTCCGCAATCGCACCTTCGACGTTCAGTGAGATGCAGTCTAGGATGGTGCCATGCCACCACCATTACGTACGGGACATTTCGTTCCGCTCCAACTGGTTTAAGTTTTTTTGTAACAAGTAAAGCCAAATAATAATGACACCGAGCTGTGTGTATTAATTGATGTGATTAATTTTTGATAGCAAATGAAGTCGCAATAATTATGAGGGTCACCGAAAAAACAGTTCAATTTCTATTTCAGCCAATCTTTTTCACACTACAGAGCATTTGAATAAGAGCATTTGATTTGCAAAAAGCTATGTTTTCCTCATATTTAAAAGAAAGAACTGTAGTATTGCCAACCTGATGTGCTCTGAAGTATGTTATCGTCTCTTTTCATTTCACTTCCGTGACTGCGCGTCCTCGATATGCATTGAAGAGACATAACGTCTATACACTTAGATGAAAAGTACAGCAGCGTTTTATGATAATGTGAACAATGTGAGAGCAAGGTTGATTGATTTGTACTTCGAGGAGTACATTAGTCCAAATCTGTTAGATGGTTAAGAGCGTTTACGCGAAGCGCGGCGTTTCAAGGGGCATCATTGGAAATGATTCGCGCGCGGCGTTTTTTAATAGTTTTCAAATGTTTATAGCATAACAATAACAATGAATTATATATCGTTTCAAAGTAAATATTTTAAAGAAGATGTTATTTTATTATATTAAGCTATTTTTATGTTGAATTAAAGAAGAATAATGGTGTAAAAATCACTTTGATTTTTGGGTATTTCACGTTCTTTAAATTTGTGATTTCTTATTGTAAAATGCTTAAATCTAAGAATTTTCTCAACTAACTATTTGCCTAAGGACCTATGCTATAGGATATAAATGTTTGTTATATCGTTTTCACAGTATTTTTATAAAAATTTCAGCTTGTAAACTGACGCTAAAGTGGAAATTTGAAAACCTGTGTGGACTTATCTTGATAGAATTCTTAAATACTATACTAATCGAAATATTTTCTCAACTAACTATTTAGACGACGAAATTGCCTAATTATTTATGCCTATAACATATTTGTAATGTAACTGGATAATGATTGTAACAGGTTGAAAAAGTACTGTTTTTGCGCCAAACGGCGTAAACGCTCTTAAGTTACCAAAGAAGTAGTAGGTACAGTTGAGAGACAAAGGCAAAACGTCTATAAACTACTTATTAGTTATTCGTTTTAGTACTGAAACCAAGCTCCATGTGAAATGCAGATGTAACAAAACAAACTTAAACAATACACATCTAGCCATCCTCACACCTCAAGTTTACTGGAAATATAAAGCTTGTAAAATTGATGATACTATAACAAATAGCTATTTCCTTCCTATTGATAATAATTTACTTAGCTGAATATGGTTAGAATTAAAAGCACACGAACCGCTACGGGTCCAATGGACCATAAGCGTTGCTTGTAAAGGCTATGGTGACTATTATTTTAGGGCTTAAAAATAGGACGAATGATTTGAAAATGGGAGAAAGAGAATCGAAATCGGTTTGGTTGATATTTTTCGATTCGACTTTTGGGAACTACCGAAAATAGAGAAGCTGGGGTCATCGCTAGAGCTTTTAATTTTTTTTTGAAAGGTACATGATAGTGATAAAGTTGCAATTTTCATTGATGAATGAAAAAGAAAACAATCTCTACAGGATATCAAGTCAATGTTGAATAACAAATAAAATGAATCCGTGTCGGTACTGCTTCAATAATCGTTATTTGCATGTGTGAAATGGTTATGACGGTTCATAAACTTGTTATTGCCCAATACGGCAACAGAAGAATAATGGTGCTCTTAAAATCTGACACCATTAGCAGTATGTTCAGATGACAACCACGTGTAGCCTCGCTAAAGCTTCTGGCCGAGCGCCAGAACCATTTTGTGACTTCCAATAAAAGTTCCAACATAAACTAGTGGAGAAAACCTAGGTATTATAACTTCTTAATCTATGGAGTCTCTTCCCACCACTCATTTCTAAAGCCTGGTCCGTGAGCACGTAGAATCCCGTCCAATAATCCCAAGCTACCCATCCTTATCGCTCGCGCGTAATTATATTGCTGTCGCGACTGTGTGACGCGCGCCCGCAGTGAGTGTGCGAGCGCGACAGCAACATAATTACGTGCGAGCGACAAGGATGGGCAGCTTGGGGTCATTGGACGGGATTCTACGTGCTCACGGACCAGGCCTTACTGCTAAAAATCTTTTAACAAGGAGGATCTAGGCATAGCTTAGCAGCCTAAAACCTAATCACGAACAGTGAAGGGTAAAGCGGTTCTACAAAATATTTGAAGGCACGTAATCAGTTTTTACAAAATACATAAGCTTCAATCAAATCAACGCGTGCAGATCGCCATCGCCGATGCGATCAAAGGCGGCGCGTCTTGTTTTTCTACTAGTTGTTGATTTACTGATAGACAGTCTTTCCCTAAGCATTAGTTCCGTTGCTTAGATGATCTATTGTTACTAGAACAACATTTTTTCTTTATGTAGGTACGTTTCTTTACACCTCTAAAAAGATGTCGCGTTTTCATAGCGAATTCGATTGTCAGCCGTTCGTGACCTACGTAAAGTACCCACTAGTGGTTCTGATAATTGCAGTCCCAGTGCCACAAATATGATAGTCAACCTACCCACATGCACCGAACCTCACACACGGAACAATGGGTCCAAGCTCAGCATATCGCGTCCGCCAGGTGGCGCCACCGCGCGACGATTCTGAAAAGAACGGATTTTCTCAGCGCTTTGGGCTTAAATGGTTTAGATATTCTTTTCGTATTGGAGACGGAGATTTTAAAATTTTATAACCCTTTCAATAGAGAGTTATCGTTTAAGCGTGATATTATTTATTTAGCTCGACTGAGAGGTGCTGGGTTACTTTGTTCCTACATTACAGATTTGAGCCTGATTGTCCGATACAACTATGCAGATAATAATACTTACGACATTTAAAGCTGTCGTGATTCAATTGAGACTTGAGAAACGCCAAGGCTGGTATTATAAATAAGAAAGTGCTTAGAAGTGTCTTGTGTAGAGACTGATCACGGGGCCTTATCCACCCCCATGATGGTCCGTCTCCGTCTGCACACAGGGTACAAGTTTTTGAATTTGTTATTGTTTGTGTTTATGTTTATTTCGAACCCGCTTAATATGGACTTTTAAAATTGTCTAAAATAAAGATTTTTTTATTGTTTATTTAGAACTTGAGTATGGATTTATTTATACTTGAGCGTATTAAAGTCAGCCATAAAATAGTGCCTAACTCATGACACAAGTAAATAAAGAGTTTTTGTTGTATAGTTACTAATGATAGATATTCTATCCAATATTCTGAGGTTTAGCCAGTTCCTTAGTACAAAGTAGAATATGAAACATTATTTTATAAAAGCTCTATGAAAAGTAGACGTGCACTATGAAATTCAATTTGAAACAAACGCTGAGCGTGCTTCGCGGGTAGTTTACAAGTTTTTTCATAACGCACGTTTTCGGGATAACGGTAGACTACGAGTTACACCAGTGTAATAATAAAATATGGGGTGGGTAGGCGTCGATTTTGATAGAGTAAGTAGAGACCATTTTTCTGTTTAGAAAAACAGAAAACTGCTGACTCATGGAGGAAAATGACTACATTTATGTAAAAAGAAAGAAAAAGAAAAGAGGAGTAACAAAATCTGTAGCCTTACCAAAAGATATGCTTGTTACATACTTGGACAAGATTTATTATATGAAATTGACCTAGACAGTCCACAGCAGTTAAAGACCGTGGCATGTTATGTAGGTACCTTTTTGTATTTGAGACAAAAATATATAGTTTGATGTGCTATAATCCGATCACTGTCATAACTTTAGATTAATAATAAAGTGAATTATATCACATCTGCAGCACTAAATAAATCGTAAAAATAACTCTTCAAGAAAGGGTCAACTTTCAGAACAATATAAATTGACTATCATCCGTATGTTATAGTTAAGTATATGAGACCAAAACAGATTACTAAATTGGTTGTTTAGAAACTTGCAACAGTAATAATTATTTGTTCTATAGTCGTAAAGATACGAACTCATTATCTTTAATTCATAAAATAAATTACAAAAGTGTTTTCGGTTTAGGTATACAAGCCCCAAATGACACATGATACGCCACTTGCTCGCAACATCTGATTATCCGGAAAAACGACAAATTCCCCATGATGATGGATGGCCTCAAATCTTTATTCGATACACCATTAAATCCTTATTTGTACCGGGATAAAGATTAATATACCATGCCATGGTTCGGGCGATTTGTTATTGAATGAGAACATGGAAGTTTTGGGCAAAGTTTATGGAATTTTATTAAATTTTTAAGAACATCTATGATAGCTCAAATGCACTTTTCAGTGTGGAATAAGGGTGCCTTTAACATAGAATAAATAATGTCTAATTATTGAATAGTCAATAAGTGAAAATTAAATGTCTTGTATCATTGTCAAAAGTTGAACTATACAGATTCTCGTATAAGAGACGAGACAAGAGAAGAAAGCATAAAATCCTACTTATGAATCATCTTAATTTCCTCGTTAAAATACCAACCATTTGGAGGTACCAGAAGTAGACTGCTACTGGCAAAATGTGAAGTATCATTGGATGAACATACAGTAATCTATACTAATATTATAAAGCTGAAGAGTTTGTTTCTTTGTTTGTTTACTTGAACGCGCAAATCTCAGGAACTACCGGTCCGATTTGAAAAATTATTTCATTTATTGAGGAAGGCTATAGGTTATATACCATTAGCTACAAGTAATAGGTGCAGAGCAAAAATGAAAAATGTGCGAAAACGGGTTTTCACGCGTACGAATTCTCGGGCACAGCTAGTCATTTTTATATTCGTAGCTCAGAAACTTGGCTCGATTTTATCCCACCATTGTACCCCATGGACAATGGGTAATACAATATTGATGAGTTCCTTTTATCTTTTACTTTGCGTTGACTTGGCGTCCTCTTGCGGCTAATATTTGTTATTATTGTCCTGGATAGGTTGATTACCCAATCGCTTGGCTCTATAAATCGTACGATTTATCTGTTCATAAGATATCAATCTGACTTATGAAGTCCCTTCAAATGTAGTCGGGTAAGATAAATCGGCTAATTCAACGAGATGTTTGGCATTTGAAAAAATATCCATCATCAAACTGGATAAAAGCGATTTTTGGGCTGACACTGTATAGGTTTGTTGTCGATACGACAAGAAGAAAGGGATTCTTATAATTTATGTCTACGAGAATAGAACTGGAACTTCACCTAAAGTTTAACTTAATTTATACAGAGGCAGGCTAAATTAAAGTTGGGTTACTTCTCATTTATATTGAGTTTAAAAACTCGTTTTACACAATTTATTCTACTAACTGTGCCCCGCGGTGTTACCCGAGGTAAAACGTAGCCTATGTGTTAATCCAGGGTGTCAGCTAACTCCATACCAAATTTTATTAAAATCGCTCCAGTCGTTTAGACCTGAAGAAGTAACAAACTTTCGCTTTTAAAATATTAGTGTGATATGTATTTTTAGATTTTTGTTAACGCCCCATAGTGCTCTACATAATGTATACTTAGTAACTCCCATAGAACGGACTTGAATTCCAAATGTATTCAAGTAATCTCCTAACGAGATAGTCCAAACTTCAGCAGTATCCATCTTGTTGTTTTGACTGCAACTCGTTACTATTTTATATCGTCAGGTAACCGGCGAACTTCCCCAACTTAACTCATATTGTTGCCGAAAACAAACGTTTATCTGCTGGAACTTGGATGGCTGTAAATGTTTTAGTATACTCACATGTGTACAGTTTCTACAAGTAAAGTCGCCGAAGCTAAAACGATGAAATTTCCCAATGGATTCAACTTTTATGTGATAGATAGATGTAGGTAGAATGTGTCGTTCTTAATAGATAGGATTCATCATCATCATCTCAGCCGTAGGCCTCCCCCAATGCTTTCCATGTTGCCCAGTTGGTAGCAGCCTGCGTCCAGCGCCTTTCTGTTACTTATACGATGTCGGTCCACCTTGTGGGTGGACGTCCCGCGCTCACACATGTCCAGATAGGATTAAAAAATTGATAATGTAAGTTGGTAAGGGGAAACCTAATGATAAATAGTTATAATTTTGCATGCCGAAAGATGGAGATACTTACTTTAAAAATTGTTACACCGGCTGATGTAAACCCATGTTTGCGAATAAAAATGATTTGATTTGAAACCAGAAATTTATTTTTAATTCATCCATTTTGTTTGAGATGGAGATCAAAGTAGCATGAGCAAACACAATAAATAACTTATTAAAAATAATATGTTTATGTAAAGAAATATTTAACTATGTACAGTTTAATCAAGGAATCTACCAGCCAGTGCAAAGAAACCCTTATTTATTCAACATCCTCCCTATCACAGAGTAAGGCTGCGTGAACACTGACCATAATAATGGTCGGACAAAATAAAGCTAACAATTTTATATTAGCATTTTGATAAAAGAAACCTGGTAAGTAGCTATTTAAAACAGTGTGCTTACTAAGAGTTTAGTTTACGTTAGGTAAGCTCGCTAGCGAGTACGTCAAAAAAAATCTATCAAGATTTTAGTTCTTGAAAGTAGCCGCTTAGGGCTGTACAATCATACATTTAATGTCATTTTGAGCCCCCCACCACGTAACGTAAACTCATGGTAAGAACACTAAACAGAACAGGCGAATTGCTTTGTTTTATTCTTGTTACATGAAGATGTTGTATTCTTACTTCTTTCTTATTATCATAATATCCATAGTCTTTTCCATTATACCCTCTATTTTTTCTGAACCGTAAGTACCTACCTATCCTAAAATCTTATGAATCTTGATTGGGTACGATTAGCTAAAAGATACTTAATTTATTGCCATACAACAACCATCTCTCCTCAGCCATATGTCAAAAACTAGTCACCTATAGTGTCCAATGTACCCGCAGCCATACATTCTTTATTGCCTCCGCAAACAAAGGTAATAAAAACAAAATGGCCGCCGCATACCAGCGTCCATTTGATATTAATTAAACGGGGAACGCATAAATCTCGAGAGCCACATAAATATCTACGTATTGCTTACCTTAGTGCTGTACGTTCGATAGCTATAACATATTCGATAGGCACGTCTGTAGCTATGTTGTTTTTTCCATGAAATATGGCTGAAAATGTAGAGCCAAAATGTTGCCATCCTCGAATTCTCTTCGCTTCGAGTTGTCTGGTTTAGTGACATTTATCAGATTCTTGCCAGATTTGTACTCACACAATGCTAATTACAAATAAAAATGCTCATCGTCATCATCACCATCAGTTCAGTCGGATACATAGGTATAGGACAAGAACCAATTTTGAATTTGATCTCATTTAACCCATATAGACCTACCGTACCCTATGTGGTACGGTATCTTTTTGAAAATATTTTGAAGTACCAAACTGTTGTTAATTTGTAAAAATGATTGTGACAGTAAGCTTAAAGTTATTATTTTACATAAAAATATTTAAAAATATGTTTTTAACAAGTGGTTTCGGAAATATTGATGAAAATCCTCGACAGAAAACAAAAAAAAATATTTACAATGTATTCAACAAGGTATAATTTCTTATTATTTATGGTAAATTATGTTATTTATCAATTTTATTTAAAAAATAGAGTACAATAGTATCATGACTACAAAAAAAATATTATTGAGATTATTTTTATACGGTTTATTCCAGTCTAAAATAGGTGTACCGTATAAGGTACAGTAGGTCTATGCATGAGCAAATCATGCGAGAAAATATAATTTATTTTTTATTATTTTTATTTGTTTTAGGCTATCAATGCTTCACTATATTGCCAAAACTCATGAAAAATTTGATAAATTCAGCAAACAAACCAATCTTGGTATTTTTCCATTGCTGTCTTGTCAGATGACCGCTAATGATGATCAGACCGACGAAGATTCAGGCGATAAATATAGTGTCAATGTGAATAATTTTCCTCAGAGTTTTCTTCGATGGATTTGCTAAATTTCCATCGTCGTGTCGCTAAATGCGATTATGGATAGCACTAAACGTAACAAGTCAGAAAAAGCCAGGTCTTCTTCAGCTATCCTCACTAACTTCGGAAAAGGTAGAAAAAAGAACCAAATGTGGTTAGTATTACAGAAAACGTCTTACAAGATATGCCAAGTGTGATACTGGTGATTGTGTGATTTTATATTTATTTGATATCATACAAAAATAAATAAAAACCTTCTTTGAACAACGAGTATATTTTGCATACTTATAGACCTACTGTACCCTATATGGTACGGGCTCCCCACGGCCCCCTATTTATGGATTATTTTTTTTAATACTTTTTTTCTTGATTTTTGTGCTTCCCTTTGTAAGTTTTTGCTGAAAAATCTATTTTTAATTACAAAAATAATTATCGGTCTAAATGGGTTAGTTTTACAATTGAGAATACTTTTTCAATTAACATCTAACTTTTATCTTAAGAATAAAACTGTCTGAATTCGATGTTAGATACGTCAAACTTATTCTAATAATAAAGATATCTGTCGATTAAAAAATTGGCCCTAAACACACAGACAAAGACACGGCATTTGCCTGTTCATATTCGGGACACATTATCTTGATTGTAATGGAACAAGCTTAAGATTCGCTTACTCGGGAAGCTGTTAAGTGAAAAACTGTTGTTTTTCTACTTGTTTGTTCGTGTTTTATAACCTTTTACACAGCATTCTTATTAATTGTGCTCGTTGTAGAAGAACATTGTAATTTAGGACTAATGTTGGTTATAAAATACTTTTTGCCGAATCCGTTAGGTGATCTTAGTACTAAAATACATATTGCTCTATCGAAACCAAAAAAAAAAAACATGTGACTATCTATCTAATACACAGTGTCAGGCATTTGATGTTAACCCTTCAAGTACTAGCGAATCGAGACAATCGAATGTTACTGAGCTTTTTCCTTAGATAATTTACACAATTATTTATAATATTTTTACAGAGAACCTCCCATAAATGTTGTGCTCAACATCTCTTAAAAGAAATATTAAAGTTACAGAAAATAAAACCCACCTTCCCTCAATTTAGTAAATTGTTTACAAACGAGTCCCAAGGCGGCGTTTATGCGTATTGTTCAAAACACATTTGAGCTAATTCACTCGGTTGGCTGCCTATCACACCGTTGTGTAACGATTTAGTAGTTTCTTCCACAACAGCCGATCCTGCGGTGCCCGCATCCAAGTCCTCCATGCTACCTTCAATAGATTGTCGATCCATTATCATGGTGTTTACATTTAATCCAGCGTGCACTATCATCATCATCATCATTTCAGCCACAGGAGGTCCACTGTTGAACATAGGCATCCCCCCAATGATTTCCACGTCGCCGGTTGGTGTCGGCCTGCAACCAGCACCTTCCTGCTATCTTTATGAGATCGTCGGTCCATTTTGTGCACCATTTCTCCTCAAAACTCGTATAATATTCGAACCCGCTATCACACATTTGCACCGGTATTACAATAATTTTAATTCATTCAATTTTGTACAAAAACTTATTCGGTGTTAAAGATAGTCAAAATATGTACCTTTATGATAATTTGGCACCTCTTAATTTCCATACAAAATACACGGAAACCTTTATAATTAAATTGTTATTTGCTCCATCATACTTAGTTTTGAGTTTTCCCCCAAGACCACTCTTTCATCTTATCATTTTGGGCAAGTTAAAGTCACAGGGTGTTGGTGTGATTTCAATATTTACACCAATCACAATCAGGTATTTTCTTTATTTAAACACTAGCTTTTGCCCACGGCTTCACCGGCGTGAAATTTAGTTTGTCACAGATCGTCATAAATTATAACCTATTATGTTAATCTGGGTTATAAACATAAATACTTTAAAGTTTCTTTAAAATCCATTCAGTAGTTTTTTCGTGAAAGAGTAACAAACACCCAGACATTCAGACATCCAAACTTTCGCATTTATAATATTAGTAGGATTATGTTACATGTAAAAGTAAGTAGGTATATCATTCTGTTGTATTTTTTTTTTTTCAAATATCTCATATTCCCTCCGAAAGTGTGACTATTGCCAAAATTTACTGTGCTCTTGCTTTGCAAATGAAACAAAATCAAGTAGAACATTTTTTTATTTAACATTGGTAAATTAATTTTCACTTATTAGCTATCTATAATGTAGTAGTCATCTAAATGCTGCTCGTCGTTGTAAGGGTATTCTGTAAAATAAACGATTAGATTTGGGTCCCAAAAGTCTATACTGCTTGTCAAATTATTATCTATATCTATATATATAAAAGAAAGTCGTGTTAGTTACTCCACTTATAACTCAAGAACGGCTGAACCGATTTAGCTGAAAATTGTCAGGGAGGTAGTTTAGAGCCAGGAGAAGGACATAGGATACTTTTTATCCCGTTCGAAATTAAAAAAAAAGTCTGCTTATTTATTGCCATTAAGGCGGAACAAAGTTCGCCGGGTCAGCTAGTATGTATATAAAAGAAAGTCGTGTTAGTTACACCACTTATAACTCAAGAACGGCTGAACCGATTTAGCTGAAAATTGTCAGGGAGGTAGTTTAGAGCCAGGAGAAGGACATAGGATACTTTTTATCCCGTTCGAAATTAAAAAAAAAGTCTGCTTATTTATTGCCATTAAGGCGGAACAAAGTTCGCCGGGTCAGCTAGTTTTTTATAAATGTGACAGACCGAAATTCACGCGGTTGATGCCGCGGGTATTTAAAGGACTTAGCACACTTATCAACCCGGAAAGGGATCGTAACCGTATCAACTCGAGGCGGTCAATATTCTTTGTATGAAACTCCATACAGCAACGCACACTTATCCGCACCATAACGTGAATGCCTCGCCTCGCGGTTGACAGCGCGAAAGGCGATGACAGTGTTGATGCCTTTCCGAGTTGATATGTCTGCTATGACCTTAAGTCCCTATCTTTATTGTATGATATTGTATCATGTTAGTTGGTAGTATCTACTCACGTAAATACTCGGTGAGGATGTTGAGAAAGAAACACTCTCCCATGTGTGATATCTGCCACACTGAAAAAGTAAACGTTTTTTCATAGCTTATTAAGCTTACCACGAGGGGTATTTTCTTTTTTCTAATGGAATATAAGTGTGTTGCCGGCCCTTGAAATTATTAATTTGTATTTACAAATTGCAAATATTATTAAAAATATATCTTTTGTACATACAACGCGGTCGAGTTAACTGCGCACTTGGCAGCCGTAACGTCACATCAACGTTCTGGTACGGATGGGACGAACGCGAGATGTGCGGGCAAGTGAGAGGGGAGAGTCGCATTACAACAAGGTACGCAGTTAGCTCGATTGGCTTGTAGGTACAATCTTGTTTCTTAGTATTTTTGCAGCGTGCGCAGAAAATGTGACAATATGAAAGTTTCTCATTCCATCACTAAAAGACGTTCACTGCTGGACAAAGTCTTCCTCCACTTTGTTCACCTGGGAAATATCACCTCTGAACAATTTCACCCAACTTTATTTACAGTTTTTTGACAGTACCTATCTAACATAATTTTTATGCGTGTGATATTAGTCCACTTGATTAATGGAAAAGGTAGCATCTGTTCACCAGGGTGAATTAATTCCTAGGTGAACAAAGACGACCGCTTTAGTCAACTCAATGCACCTGGAAAATAAAGTTGGGTGAAAAGGTTCCGAGGTGAAATGAGGACACTAAAAAATTTTTAGGCAGTATAAAAAGACTACATTACTGTCGTATCGCTCCATGCAGTTCACGAAGTCTAGCATGCAATAGTTCTTAAAGTTCAGGGTTTGGTAGTACAATGTCCTTCCACAAACTTGTCCGGTGCTGCAAAAGTTAATCCTTTAGTTGAGGGAAAAGGTATTTCCACCTAAAAACTAATGAAAATAATGTTTTTCTATATATTGGCTGTTTGAGTAAGAGGTAGGTTATCAATACCTAATTTTGTAACTCATGGACATCCGAATCCGAGCACCATAGCAACAATAAATTGCAAGATCAAGGAAACATTAGATCATATCTTAGTAAGCGTGATTATTGGACAGTCAAAAACTAGCTCATCTCACTCATATTCTAACTACTGACGATGATACTCTTAAGTTTTATATCGTCTACAATCTGTGTGCTTACCATGAGTTTACGTTAGGTGTGCTCGCTAGCGAGTACGTCAAAAAAATGTATGAAGATTTTATTTCTTGACAGTAGCCGCTAGAGGCGCTGCACAATACGTCATACATTTAATGTCATTTTTTTACGCAGTCGCTAGCGAAACACACCTAACGTAAACTCATGGTAAGCACACAGGTCGAGTTAAATGCGCACTTCGCTGGTATGCGACTCTCCCTCGCACTCACTCCATCTCTCCGCGTTCGCCCCGTTCGTACCAGAGCGTCGATGTGACGTCACGGTCGCCAGGTGCGCAGTGAACTCGACCAGGTTGTAAGTCTCCAATCAAGGGGGAAGAGACAATATACAGGGTGGAATTTTGTAATGTCACCTGGAGGGAAAGTACTGTTTAATACTGTAGATAAAAAAAATTACTCAAAGTAAACGTTCCTTTATTTTTGAAATATTTTTTTTAATTTTTCGAAAATTCACCACTATACCATACATTGTTCTGTAAATAATTAAAGTAATATAAGATTTCAGGTTTTCCTTTCCTTTCATTTATCAAGTTTGTTAGAGAGATTACTTAACCCTAACGATCGATGCAATAAAAATACAGGATGTAATTTTTAACAGATTTTTAGTTGGTTCGATTCCCGGTTGTGGCAAGCAATTTTTTTGGAAATCTTTGAATGCAGTTCTATTTCTTTCCCTAAATTAGAGATTTTTCCTTTGAGTAAAATTTAATATCCACATTAAGAGTACTTTCCCTTTAGGTGGCTTTACAAAATTCCACCCTGTAGAGATAGAGAGAGTATAAATCAAATGTTAACATACTCGTAAGCTTTTAAGCAATAATAAGCGAGGTAGTCACAGTCCTCTTCAAACGTCAATCGGACTGCGGGGGTGCGTCGACGCCGATACTGCGTGGTCGTTCTTGTAGTGAATCTGTAAACAACAGCTGTCTGATAGCCTATCTGTTATAGTCTGGTCTGCAGGCACGTAGAATTTTGTTCAATGACCCCAAGCTATCCATCCTTATCGCTCGCGCTTAATTATATTGCTGTCGCGTCTGTGCGACGGGCGCCTGCAGTGAGTGTGCGAGCGCGACAGCAACATAATTACGCGCGAGCGATAAGGATGGATAGCTTGGGGTCATTGGGAAAAATTCTACGTGCTCACAGACCGGGCTTTAGACAATTGACACCGGCTAAATAAAAAACAAACGCTCGGAGCCTATGATCGTAAAATTTTCAAACATAATAATAGACGGGCATCCAATCGTTTGCCATTTTTAAATGACTGACGTAGTCAGGCCGCGATGAGGATCAGTCGTAGCTCGTAGCACATACAGTTAGCACACCAGTGTATTATTTCAGACACCACAATCTAGAAAAATAAAAAATAAATCTCTTTTGCTTTCTAACCATTGCCAAAATTATTGCTTTGCACAGTTTCGTTCAGTCAAAAGCTATTCTATTCATTATGATTGTATTGCTATGATTAAGCGTTATAATCGTAAAATCATGTAATTTTACAACTAATATCAAAATAGTGTCAATGGTTTGTCTCCAATATAGCTTTCATGCGATCATTAATATTAAGTAAATAAAATACCTCGAGGCTGCCCCCATAGCTTCGTTTTGAGTAGTCCCTTGCGTAGGAGACATACCAGTTGCCTCAGACCCAGCGCCTGGCTGAGGTCCCTGGGGTCCCTGAGGTCCCTGAGGTCCCAGAGGTCCCTGAGGTCCCAAAGGTCCCTGAGGTCCCTGAAGTCCATCAATTCCTTCCATTGGAGGTTCGCGAGGAATTTCATCCAAGATTCCTAACACATTCAATCATTTAATTATCATTATCGTCATCATTTCAGCCATAGGACGTCCACTGCTGAACATAGGCTCCCCTAATGATTTCTATTTGACCGGTTGCTAGCAGCAACCTACATTCAGCGCTTTCCTGCTAGCTTTATGAGTTCGTCGGTCCAACTTAAGAGTGGAAAATTATTTAATTACACTTTCTAATAATATAATGTATCCAGTAACCTATTTCTTAAGTTTTTTTCATCATCAGTCTATAAGAGTCCACTGCTGGATATTACTGCCAATAACAGTACGTGCCTTATCTTTTTGTCAAGGACAGGAATTAAAAAGAAAATAAAAACAAAAATAAAGATGTCAGACTTTCGAACAAACGCCGCCATTTTATTTTACTCTCTTCGTAACAAATTATGAAGAGAATCACTTTTGTTTGAGAACGATTGGAGCTGGATAAAAATAGTGTATTATTGAATTATCACAAGTATTGGGATAAAAAGGCAGAGCAAAAGAATTTCATCACAGAGTGATTCAACATAATTTGATGATTTTTGGACAACGTAATCCTTTGCTTACCTTGTCTTTCAGCAGTTCGATAGATTCTTCCTGGCCGGTGAAATGGACCTCTCTGGTTCCAGGAAAAAGGGTCAATGTTGCTTGGACCTCCTGGATCCGGTCGCATCTGACTGTATTTACTTGCGATGCTTCGGTACTCCTTCAGCAGATTTGCTATCTCTTCATCCGAAGGTGGATGGAAACTGTTTGGGGCAGGGTAGTAACGGCGGAAGGGGCTTGAACCTCTTCTTTTAGGAAAACCATTGTTTGAGCTGGTCCTATTAGTCTGGGGTGAAGTGGCGTTATGAATGGGTATAGTGGACTCCGTTCTACCACTAATGGTGGATTCATTTGAGGGCAATGATTCAGTGGTTCTGTTCAGTTGACTGCTTGATTGAGAATCAGTTGCCAACGTTGGTGCAAATAGTGCTGATGAAAGAAAACAGGCAATGTCAGGGGGACTCAAGGGCAATATTTAAGTGTCGAAGCAAAACCCACTCGCAAGGGTTCAGGTTCACATAGAATAGGTAAATAGCTCACGATTCGTTGCGGCGACTGTGCGACGTCGGAGCGGTCCCGTGGTGGACCCATTTGAGGGCAATGAATCAGTAGTTCTGTTCAGTTGAGTGCTTGATTGAGAATCAGTTCCCAACGTTGGTGCAAATAGTGCTGGTGAAATAAAACAGGCAGTGTAAGTCTCAAAGCAAAACCCGCTCGCAAGGGTTCAGGTTCACATAATCACCCTTAATAAGGAAAAAGCTCACGATTCGTTGCGGTGACGGTAAGACTTCGGAGCGGTGTCGACCTACATAGAAATGTTAGTGGCGGGCACACGAGCGGTGCGCGATATGGTGAAATCTTGACTCTACTCTAATTGGGTACTATACCTGATAACACGCAAACTATTTGTTTGACATTTGAGAACAACATAAGTATCAAATGCTTCCAAATTACATAATTTTGGAAATTATTATAGGAGACAATGAAACGTCGAAACTGTTGTTCTTCAAAAGGTCAAGTCAATGTTACGAGTTAATTTCATGGTAATAAACTTTTGCATTCAAAACAAACATAATGTTTACAACAGCTTATCATATTCAGTTATTGATTCTGCTATAGTGCGAGTGAGTTACTAGTATAGTAGTAAACTATAATAGTAAATTCAACAAACATGGTATTCTAAAAAATCAGTTTTGAGAGTAACTATGATTTTCTTAAATGTTGCCTTCAAATGTCAAACGAATTATTTATCTTATATTAGGTACCAAATGTGTTTTATATTACCGTATGCAATGTATAAATCTAATATAAATACATTAAACAGTAACGAAAAGCACAGGTTGCATTATGCGTGGCATAAGCTAAATACCAATAATTTATACCATTTGTCACCAGCTCTGCTCCCATCACATAGTTCCATTCTGACTACCACCCCACGAGGACCTAAACATGAGAGTTCCAAGACCAGTCCTCATCACCGCCGTCAGTTCGCTGGCTACCAGTTCCGTCCGAAGAACTTCGTTCCACCTTCAGACCACCAGATAGCCAGGCTCTTGAACTACTACCGAGGGATTGTGCACAAATTCGGTAGATACCCACAAAAGTCCGCGAGCACACCTATGGGCGCAAAGTTTGATCGATTTGGCGGTAAAAAACGAACGACTAGGTGTGTATAGTCCCACGATTCTGAAAAGTCAAGTGGCAAAAATCTAAAACTAACTACACTATTGATAGTAGCGCCCTCCTATCAATGTCATAATTAAAATAAAATAAATGACAATCCCCTCCTGACAATGTCATAGCTGGGACGGTTAATTGTCGGACATCTTTATTACTTGTACATTAAAATTTTGAATAGAGAAAGGATATGGCGTACAAACATTATTTGCCACACCAACTGTGTATCGAATACGTAGTTCTTTTTTTTAATTAATTAAACTTAAGCACTACTATTATACTATCTTAAAGGATTATGAAAAAAATTCGATTTCCCAAAATCAACTGCATAGCTTCTTTCATATTTTGGAACAAAACTAAAAAAAAGCTTATAAATAGGTATTTGTGCAGTCGCTAACTACTTTCATTATATTTTTATCAATTAAATCTTTCAGATTCGGGAGAAATACTAAAGCTGGTGGTTTGAGACAAGATTTGGACAATATTATATGTTAGTAAACATTCTTAAAATATAAATACATATTACAAATACTTAGGATGATAACTGATGTTATATGAACTCGAAAATCGAGAATTAGACCCATCGGCCGTCAGTTCTGCGTACTATATGCCCTGCCCATTGCCACTTCAGCTTGCTAATCCATTTTACTAGTTTGTAAAGCACCGTTTAACTAATTTCTTACAAACTGGTACTGTAGCACCCCAGCAGGGATTACCCCAGGAGGTACCCAAGGAACTAGTTCCCCAGGAGGTTCCGGTTAACGCTCCGGTTAACGCTCCGGTTGACGCTTCAGCGGATAGTACGGAGGAGCTCCCTAGAGAGACTAAGGAACCCCAAGCGCGAGGGGATTTGCTGACCCAAGGGACCACTATGAATGAAGCGCAAGGCCAAGCCACTAGGTAATGTACCTACCTAGTAACTTACTTCTTCTTCTGCCTCGCCTTATCAACGCGGGGTCGACTTTCCCAATCATGCGCCATTATAATCGAACGTCCTGTTAGACGAGTCTTGAGGTATATGAAGTCCTTAGGTACTGTTCATTTTCTTTTGGACATTGTCAACATTGGAACTTTTATTGGAAGTTATTTATAGTGATCCAAAATTCCACACTGCATATAAAGAAACCAATGTATCTGGTTACAATTTTTTTTATGAGGCAGGAGGCAAACGAGCAGACGGAATAGTTGCGAAAGATTCAAAATACGTGTCTAGTTTTAAGTTGCATTTAATTTTCATTTTCCTCATCATCAGATCAATAAGTCTCCACTGCCTGGAGAACGACCCTACTCTCCCCACATCACCATCACCATTTCAGTTACAGAATGTCCAATGCTGAACATAGGCATCCCCTAATGATTTCCATATTGACCGATAACGGCCTGCATCCACTCCCAACACTTCACTTAATTTGTATGTTATTTAAAAATCCAGGTTCACCGTCAAAAGAACACAAAGGCGCCGACGAATCCGCACCACCCCGCCGCACGTGAGCTTTGACGAGAAGTGTGACTACCTAGCGTATTATTGCTTGAGAACTTACGAGTGCGTAATATGCCATAACCTATAGTTATAGATCGTTTCATCCACGAAGACGCGCCCCACCAATTTTTGGTCGAGGGAAGCGCGGGGTGCGGTCAGTTTGATCCGAGCAATCCGAGCGTCATTATTGTAGTGTGCGTGTGCAGTGCAAAAAAAATTATCCATGAGTGCACACTGTGCACTCATGGATAATTTTGCGTGTACCGATAACACTCAAACATTACATAGCGGAAGAATGGTGAGGCGCGTCTTCGTGGATGAAACGATCTTATTTATAACTTATATTATTACTAATAGATTTTGATTGTTTGTTTGAAGGGGGAATATGCTTTGAAAGTAATGGACCGAATTAAAAAAATCTTTTACCATTAAAATCCAATAATTTTCAAAAATGTTAGTCACAACGCTTCGAAATTACGAAGCCACTGAACCGATTTCGGTCAATATAGAGTTAGACAGACATGACCGACTCTTTGGTCTAGTGGTAACAAGACTTGTCTCAGATACAGAGATGTTCTGGGTTTATTCTCAATTATTTTCTTTAGTTCGGGATATGGCTTTTGAAATAGGTGATAAAACTTTATGGGAAATCAATAACTTCTAATGATAAAAAAAATTTCAGCACTGGGGTATTGTGTGGCAGAACATTATACTATGTGGAATTAAACTTTACGAACTATTGTATGCTTGACTACGTCAACTGCATGGAGAGATATGACGGTAAAAATAATGACTTCTAAGTAGAATAAGATAGATATTCTATTTTATAGCCGATACTATAGCTCTTAGAGACGATGGCCGTTGGGACAGAAAAATTCTCGAGTGGCGACCACGGGCTGGGAGATGTAGCATGGGCAGGCCTCCTATTAGGTGGACCGGCGATCTGGTAAAGGTCGCGGGTAGAACCTGGATGCGGGCAGCGCAGGACCGTTCATTGTGGAAAACCTTGGGGGAGGCCTTTGTCCAGCAGTGGACGTCATTTGACTAAAACGAACAATTAAAGCCGATGGCATAATTATCATATTGACATTTTCTCTAGAACCATGTAAAGATTGTTATTGTCAACTAGTGTGATTTTTTTCTAGTATGGCAAATACTTCACATGGGAGAGTGTTTCGAATTGAAAGTATTAGACGAATATCTACGTGAGTATTAGTTTTAATCATTAAAATTTAATCTTTCAAGTAAATCAAGAATTACATGAAATCCCACTTTTTCTGTGTATGTCGTAAGAGGCAACTGGACAAGTATGCAAACCTTATGACAAGTGTGGGGAGTATAGACGAAATTCTCCATGTTTTGATTTGGTTTAGAAAAGGTCGTGCTCTATCAGTGTAGACTAAATTATCTAATGATGATGATGATTATGACGTTGATGATGGTAGAAGTCTGACAAAGCTTTAGAATTTGGCCAGTTTAGTTTTTTTATTAACTCTTAACGATCAGCTATAAGTTTTTAAAGAATTTAATGTTCAACAAATTTTTGTGTTTCAGATTACCCGTACTTAGATGATTACTTTTTGGATCATTATTACGTTATAGAAGACATGTAAATAAATGTGTTATAACAATTTTATTCTTATTTACCCAACAAATGTTTTTGATTAATTTTAATAAAATCATCTCGTAATTACTGTTAAACTGTAACTAGATTGAATAAAAACTACCCTTACCTGAAATTTTGATATCTTAAGAACTCTTCTTCCCTCGATCAGCTCATGTCAACTCCGTTCCGCCAGTTGTCATTCGTCATCGTTCCATCGCACTAATAATCTAATAATCTTTGGACAATTTCACACAGCGCCAGCTAGCCCCAAAGTAAGCAACTTAATGCTTGTGTTATGGGTGCTAGCTTAACGGATATACTACTTATATACTTTTTTTTTTTTTAAATACATACATATTATACATAGTCACACCCAGACCCGTCACAGAAATTAAAATTCATCATTTCAATTTCTGCCCGGCCGGGAATCGAACCCGGGACCTCTCGGCATAGTAGTCCGTTCTGAACCACTACACCAAACGGCCGACCGCACTAGTTTCATCGCTAACCTAAAATATTTAAGCTCTGTGCTTAACTTTTCTAACGTCTATTTAATCTACTTGCTAGAATCAAGTTTTCAGAAAAACGTTACTGTTCTGAATCAAAATGGGCAGAAAATTTTTCCACGTTTTTTCATTCCGTAATTAACTCTCAAAGAGCATAAAACTTCTCTGAGTGGTTAAAAGTTTAATATCTTTAAGCCGTTACCAGAATCTTTTGAGATACAGAAAGTTTTGGGATCTTTATTTTAACTTGTACTAATTTAATTTATCCTTTTAAGTTGTATGTATGTCTAGATAAAGATATTTTTGCTGTTGTGTGGGCTAAAGTTATTCAAATATGACATCACACTTGTAAAATTTAATTGCCTAAGATGAGAGTCTTTGGTTCAAGTCCCAACTTGTAGGCCTAAGATGCGCGCCGCGATAAGCGGTTATCACGCCATTTTATCGATTTTGCCCATACATTTTGACGTCGATAAAAGTTATCACGGCGTGCATCTTAGGCCTACTGGTCAGTAGATATACAATTCTAATAACTATTTCCCGATTCGACCAAACTTATCCGAGAATAACTCCTGGTATAACTGGCACATTGACAGTTTCAGTATGGGAAACATGTCAAAATGACAAGTTTATTCTGAGATTCATATTTAATTTTACTCTTGTTTGGTCGAATCCACCCTAAGCCTAGGCGCAGACCACCGAGTTTTAGTCGGCCGATAGTAGGGTCCGATTCTATTTTGTATGAATCAACTGCCTGACTAAACTATCGGCCGATAAAAATCGGCGGTCTGCGCCTAGGCTAAGTGATGTAGGATCTGGATAATACTTACCTATCAAATAAAAAAAGTCTTACCGTGATACTTACATGTAAGTAGGTACGGGTCTATAATAAAGTATTTACTTGAATCAACCTGTAGGAAAATGAATAAAATAAGCCCTGTATATTTCAACTTGTGGTTTGTACTGACCCTTTCTTATCTCGATTATCAGTGAATCACTTCAATAGGACTGTCTCAAACTCACCGGATACCCAGATACCCGGACGATACCCGGGTCACCGGAGGGATGGTCCCCGTTTATGTTAGTACTGCCCAGTAATTAAAATAGAGACTGGTTAGTTTTGGCTGAGGAGGCGTATTTTGGGAGTAATGGACTATAATATACTTATTATTTTTCCCTAGAGGATATTGTATTAGTTTAGTGGTATCCAAACGATGTTATCTACATATTAAGCAATAAGAATCATATTTATTTTTCGTACTACGTATCAGGTTTCAGGCCAGTCCATCCAACCATAGTTTATAACTAGGAATCGAACCTAGAACCTCCGACTACAGAGTTTTATTTTAGGATGCGTCATCAGGTCTTCAACTTATACTAACACTCATCAGGTATTGGTAGACTCTACTGACTATTCACTTCGAAAGACATCATTTTCTTCTATATATGAGAGCCTTTATGTATATCGGTATACCTGTCTTATTCGCTTATTCCTCGCCCAGCAGCAGCAGGAAAGTTTATTAAGGAAAAATCGTCGCTTCTATCAAAATTGTGCTTTACTGTAACTAATAACCTCCTCCTTTTTTGAAGTCTGTTAAAAATAGCCTCATGTGATGTATTTCTTCGGATTCCTAGTAACCCTATTTATTTATCTTACTTCTTTAGAGCAACGAAAACGCCTTTTATCTTGCACATCTTTGTCTCAAGACTGATCGCTCTATTTCAAACGTGACCGACATTAATAAGGATATCTGAGCTTTATTTTGTAGGTTAGAAAGTGTATATTTGAGTGCTGCAAATAAATCGTTCGTAGATCTAGAGTTGTGTGTGGATTCTACGAGGTATCAAGAAGATTGATATAATAGAAGCGGTTTGTGTGCATTGATTTCAAATATTGAAGCCATAGGCGCAATCTAGTTAATGCTAGTTCAATCCCTTCGAAAAGTGGATTATTGCGCTGAATTCACTCCTAACACATGCATAGTAGATTGTCTACCTGGTTATAGGAACAACTAGTACCTACTTTCTTACCAAATTAAAGTTCCACAAAATAACTTATAATGTAACCTTAATAGGAATATTAATACATCATCGTGCTGGCTCATTCAAAAAGTTCAAAGTGAGAAGTTTCAAGTGAGACAACAATTAAACAAAAAATTGGAACATGGCTTACCTCACTAGATTACGATGACACAGAGCATTTCATACGCATACTAAAATAACATTATCAACTAAATTCACTACAGACACAACACATACTCAAGCAACTTCAACAATTATTTAGCTTACTAAGAAGACCTTTATGTTATATCATACTAATAAAACATAGCACAATAATCGATTGTAACATCTGTTGTTAGTTTTAAGTACCTTCTACATCGTAAAACTGTCTCCTGGCCTCCACGACACAGGCTTGCCTAGTGTGGAGTCCAACGTTATTATGTGAAAATATGTAATGATATTTTGGTAATAAACGATTTTATTATTATTATTATTAATACGCAGGTACCTGCCTACACACCTCACATATTATTATATCGTTAGTGAGAAAACTATCATCATTATCATTATGAAAATTCTAGAAAATATAGGTGTTGAAAAGATTTCAGAGATTTCACCGGTAAACCCACTTATAACGGCAGTCGATTCGATTTTAATTGCAAATATTAACAAGCCACAGGAACCGTCATTTCAATTTCATGCTGTAAACTTTAATGCAATGATATTGTAATCAATCTAGCTAGGTATTGTTTTAAACTATCTGAGGTACATAGTGCGAACATAAGCTCTTATGAAATAGTTACGTAATTGAAGTCATCGACTAATCATTACAAAATGTTAAGTAACAATTAACTCAATTTTTCAAATGTTGTATTCAAATCTTAATAAAATATTTTGTCTTTTGGCAGGTAAGTTAACTTTTTTCCCGAAATTTCAGTATACAATTTTTCTTCATGTAGGTAATTTTTGTTTTACCAATCGCTACGCATTTGTTAGAACTGCAACGATCTACAGTTTTACTAATGTAAGTCAATTGACAGTCTTGTAACGTCTTGGCTAATCCAGTACTACATCAAAATGTTATTTCATAATTTATTGGGTATTCCAAACATAATAATTTGTATTAAACTGTTAATTATTATGTATCATCAAAAATATTTTTGTGATTTGTTTGTCAACAGCACTACTGTCGCCGGCAATCGAAAGCAAATCACCATTAAGTGACACTGATTCAAATCCCAAGTCCCCTGCATCACATAAAAAACCAGTTAGGCCTTCACTATCAATTGTGTTTTCCCGATCAAACAATAAAACAGATCATACCGCTACTCTTTTAACCAAGCCTTACCTATTCTCAATCTCATTTGATAATACCCAATCAACTGCCACGATATCAGTCCACAAACCAGTTACATCACAAACTAAGACTGCACATCTTTCATTACCACAAGACAATTCCCTATCAGCCAAAATAACCAAGCCTTCTCTTATCTCGATGACATTTGACAGTCTCGAATCAACTACCATTGCACCACAATCTAAGCCAGATGTATTCTCACTATCACTCAATTATGACCAATCAAATGCTGAATCCAGCAAAAAAACACTCGTGCTATCAAATGAAAGCGTTTCACAAACAATAACTACAGAATCAGTACATAATAAGTCAGAATTTGAGAAAGAAACTCTTAAAAATGATCCACGAACTACACCCGAAGCTCGGCGACAATATGGACAATTTGTCCAGCCAGTTTTGCGTCCTCCATCTGACCCTGAAATAGCACAGCTCTTAAACGAATACAAGAGCATGGTCTCTAAATACCACTACGAGGAAGAACAGAAGATACAGGACAATATACCATTTCAAGACGCCAATGTTGAACCATTTTCTATGAATCAAAAAGGTTACATTCAAAGACAAAACCTGGGTTACCTTGGATTAAGAGGTAAGAGGTGGTTCAATTGAATGTTATACTTTTTAGTGTGTTTAATATGTGCCTAAGCAATCTCTTGGAATGGATATAGGTAAAATAGGGGTTTATAATTTCTCAAGTGAGTGATATAAAACTTATCATAATTTATACTAACCCTTGACAAAAAACAATGCTTTAATCGAGGAAACGAACAGGTTCTTATAATAAAATTGTCAATCAAAGTTTCTTCCTCCGTAGTAATATCTATGAAGTCGTATCCCGAGAAACCAACCTCTACGAAACAACTTGACTGAGATTTTAGAAAGTGAACCTACTTTAGAAGTTTAGCTTAAAACATACTTAGAAAATCTCCACGAAACTGAGCCCTGCTGTGGGACATATACGAGCTACTATAGTCACTGGAATACAATTTGACTGTACAGGGGCAACTGAGATGCCAAGTCAAGGATATCGTGGTGTCAGACCCGGTGGACCTGGTGGGAATGTACCTGGTCGGCAGGGACCTGGTGGGCATGGACCTGGTGGACAGGGACCTGGTGGGCAGGGCCCTGGCGGGCAGGGACCCGGTGGGCAGGGTCCTGGTGGGCACGAAGGACCTGGTGGGCAGGGACCTGGTGGACACGAAGGACCTGGTGGACATGGACCTGGTGGACAGGGACCTGGTGGACATGGACCTGGTGGACAGGGACCTGGTGGACATGGGCCTGGTGGGCCTGGCGGACCTAATACAACTCCTAACGAGGATGCCATGGCGGTGGCCACTAGGTATTTCTTGTTCTTTGCTTAAATGTTGTAAAATAAATCAAAATATGACGTTAGAACGTGATTAAAACCATGGTACTAAATTACTAAATAAATATCCTTGGACATTTTACATTGCGCCATGTAGTCCCAAACTAAGCTACCAAAGCTTTATTTATTGATAGTGAAAATACATATGATGTCTATGGTGAAATGCCAATGGTCAGTTCAGTCTGTACATACTTGATGTAGGTACTTGAATTTGGTTATCTTTAGAGTAGGCGCACACCGTTGATTTTTCGTCGGCCGATAGTTTAGTCGGGCAGTTGATCAGTATGGGCCTGTATGGGAGTGCGCACACTACGCCGATTCGATTTGGCCGAATCTTCATACAATTTAAAATCGGGCACAACTATCGGCCAACTAAAAATCAACGGTGTGCGCCTACCTTACTGTTAGATAATTACTGGCAATTAGTGATGACTGAGTTTGTTCTTTCTTCTCAGCACTTGTCATAATGTTTGTCTCCAAGCGCTGGTAGGGCCCAAAAGATAAAGAGACTTGTGAAATGCCCCAAGGGCTACCTTTAATTTTTTTTACTGTTATTTGACGTTCATAAGTGCTCTAGTGGTAAAAATTGAATAAAATATTTTTGATTTTGATTTTATTTATTGAATCACTGGTGACGCTCTTTTCAAGATGGTTCCTGTAGAATACCAGCGTCATGTTTTGAATATGAATGGGTGCCATTTTTATTCAATAAATTCTGTCAAATTATTTATATTGTGTTAAACTGTGTTTGAACCAAATCATTTTTTTTTCTTCCTTCTTTCTTACTATGGATACAAGCCAACGGCAACGGATATAAACATATTTAAATTAATTAGTTTGATATAGGTACCTATTACAAAAATGTTTTGACGTAAGCTCTCTCTCTCTCTTTAAACCTCTGCGTCAGACACCTTAAAGAGATACAGATTGTCAATTTTTTTGTTTGTTTTGTTTTTCTTTTGTTATTTTTCAGGAATAACAGCATCACCAAGCGGCTAGTTTCGTTCTTTCAACTATCCCAATAGAAATACATATAATAATTCCTCAGCACTACATCAGATACCTCACTCAATAGAATCTCGGCTCTACCACTGCTTCCGAACCATAAGGGCCATTGTTGAGTTGAAATTGTACCAATAAGCATCATTGTTGAGTTCTTTTAGAAGCAGTCACTGCAAGAAACACAGTCCATCAAGGTCGAAAATCAAGATGTCTCTTCCACCACTTCTGATCACCAGTCCATATTTTGTCCCGAAGTGGTGTCAAGCTTTATTTGTGACGTGTACAAGTGCCCAAGGGCCTCAGGAATACATAATTGGAATTGACTCTGATCTTTATCCTTTAACAGGTTCACCACACAAAGAACTACGACCCGCCGCCGCCGGCGCACCGCTCCGAAACGATGGACCTTCGACGAGAACTGTGACTACACAGCATACTACTGCCTGAGGGCCTTCAAGTAAGTAAATAATAATTATCTTTGGTAATTTAAACTTTGTCAGCGTTCTATTGCATCATAATAAACTGTTAATTAAAGTGAGTGAAAAATGAACCTTTGAAAATACGGAAGACGTAACGTGGTCTGGTCGGTCCCCCACGAGGTGGACCGACGATCTGGTGAAGGTCGCTGGAAGAACCTGAATGCGGGGAGCGCGGGACCAGTCGTTATGGAAATCCTTGGAGGCCTTTGTCCAGCATCATTTGGCTGAAACCGTTGGAATATGAGAATCTAACTGATTGAAAATTGATTCTGTTGCATGCCGATATGGTATGATGTTGCTGAACAATATTTTATTGAGTGACCTACATTATGCAATAAAATTATTTGATTTGATTTGATAACTAATGAGATTCACGTTACGTATTTGATCCGTTAGAAGTTGATACTCTGGACCTGTGGGGCCGAAGTTTTTTGCGCTGCGCATTTGTTTATCTAGCTTCACATCTGGCCAATGAATGACTTTCCTAGTGATATTTGAACTTTAAACCTTCAACCACACCAACGCGTGCAGATCGCCGTCGCCGGCGCACTTATAGGCCAATGACAGGTCACGCGACCTATGACAGCTGGCGCGACCTGTCATTAGCCTATGATCGCGCCGGCGCGATGGACATCTGCACGCGTTGGTGTGGTTAAAGCATAACTCTTAGGTAGGTTTTAATCATCAAAGCAAATGTTGCAATTTTTTAGTACAGGAAGTGTATGTGGCAAGACGATATATTATAACCACATGACGTTTAAGAACTACTGCATGATTGAGTACGTCAACTGCATGGAGAGATATGACGGTAAATACAATATTTTTCTGCCTTCTTTTATTTAACTACACATTTTGTGTCGGTGTACGGTCGCCGGTCAAGTTTCCTACAAGAATTTTTTTCATGTTTCCTGAAAAACATGAAAAGAACACATTACGTAAAATCTGATTTTGCGATATTGGCATAAGCAAATGTCCCAAAATATAGATAAATTCAAATTGTATTATGATGGTAAATGTTAAAAATCCAGATATCATTTCTTCTTAAGAATAAGTACCTACCAATATTCTAATTTACGTATTTTTTGTCCTTAGTTTGGCAAGTAACACACATGGGCCCATGTTTTCCTGTAAAATTGTTTACGGATTACTTACGTAAGTATTATTACATAAAAGTTGCTTCATTGTTTATTTAGATAACCAACAAGTTTGCATTGCATTCTGCATTTACAAAAAACTATATTAAGTCACATTGTTAGATGCAAATCATGCAAACTAAACTTGTCACTTAGATAAATAATAGGTGAAAACCGCATCATTATAATACAGCAACAAAGTAGGATACAATTCGAGTACCTATAGGTACAAAATACAATTCGTAGGAAACATCATCTACCTACACTCGTCGTCAAATAAATCGCACCTCCCGCGACAAGCACTTTTAAACGTATTCATCCCC
This sequence comes from Ostrinia nubilalis, assembly GCF_963855985.1. Classification (NCBI taxonomy): domain Eukaryota; kingdom Metazoa; phylum Arthropoda; class Insecta; order Lepidoptera; family Crambidae; genus Ostrinia; species Ostrinia nubilalis. Next base: position 993,064 of record NC_087111.1, on the reverse strand, counting down.
ACTTCCCACCAATATTGGCACTACTTAAAAGCCTAGTTCTAAACTTGATTTCATTATAGGAAAGGTTTTTACCCCAAAAATGTGTCGTTAGAAGGATCCAGAGTCACTTCTTCAAAAAATAGGTAGTTACGCTTGAGCCAACTTTTATGGCTATAAAACTGTTAAGTTGGGATTAATCGCTATCCATCTGTTAAAGAGGACATGTGAGATCATTATTTGGTTTTATAACCATAAAAAATGGTCTAATTGATGCCAGAGGTGAGCCCAAAGTGAGGTCTTTTTTCAAGTCACATTTATGGTATATGTTAATCATTTATTAAGAAATTGAATGTGTTTTTCTTTAAGGATATTTATTGGGCTTTCAAATAACACCAATATTGTTGGGGCACCATGATTGTGTCAGAAGAAAATCTTTGAAGTTCGCGTCGCGGAAGGTGCGATTTATTTGATGTTGAGTATATATACCTACCTAGTTACATTAAACATTAAAACAATAAATAAATCTCCAGACTAATTGATCGATCAGACAATATCAATTTGTATAGGAGTATAAAAAATCATAGTCACATAGGTACTCATTTTTACGCCTATTTCAAAATATAGGTAGGTACAGAAAAAGGGTCGGTTAGATAATCTTGAGTATCTTCAAAAGTACCTGACCTAGCTTTATGATAAAGACTAAATTAATTCAAGTTTTCTATAGTTAATGTAAAATAAATAAAAATGTTTAGTTTTTCCACTATTTTTTGTTTCATAAATGTAGGTCAGGTACTTTCGGCAATATCTGTGACCCTTTTCCTTTGCGGTCCAATGTAGGGTACTTAGATTTTTCCCATTTTTTTTTAGATTACGAATATGACAACGATGATTTTCTGGATCGAGATTACATGGTAGAAGACATGTGACAGCAAATAGTGATTCAATACAAATATTTTCTGACAATTTATTGACTAGAAGCATAGATCTAGAATTACTCACTATTATAACAGAAGCTCTGGATAAGGCAGAACAAATTGCGCTTGAGTCGGAATCAGAATACATGAAGGCAAGAAGATGTTGATTGTCAATAAAACTTTCCAAAAAATTTACTACGAGTATTAACTGATATTTTTATAAAAATCTTCTAAAGGTACATCATTTATTACTAAACATCTTGTATTAATTAGTAAAGGGTGTGCCCGCGACTTCGTACGCGTGAAAACCCGTTTTCCATGTTTCATTTTTGCTTTGCTCCTATTGATCGTAGCGTGATGTTGTATAGCCTATAGCCTTCCTCGATAAATGGGCTTTCTAAAGAATTTTTCAAATCGGACTAGTAGTTCCGGAGATTAGCGCGTTCAAGTAAACAAACAAACAAACAAACTCTTTAGCTTTATAATATTAGTATATATGTATAAGGTGTGTCTTCTTAGGTATTTTCTTCTCTTTTTTCTTATTCTTTTTTTCTTTTCTTTATTTTTCTTCTTATTTTTTTCTTCCTTTTCTTCTCATTCCGAAGCAGCAGCGCACGCGTCGACGAAAGAATCAGTTCGTTTTGTGAACTCACGCGTAAGTGACGACAAAGCGTACTGATTCTAATGCCGGCGGAGTGCGTCCTCTTCGCTCTTGCGGCGATGTGTATCTTCTATCCTAGTCTTCGGTTCTTGAAATTACTCCTTATGTGAAACTTGAAGTATACATAGGTATTTGTGTTCAAAATATCAAAGTTAATGTTTTTAATATTGTACCTACGAGTAATTATAACTAATACATTTTTCCATCTGTTTGTTTCCGATAAAATCTTTGTTCATAATTTTGTTAATATTCTTTAATAAGTTCAGTAAGTTGCTGAATTTCTTAATTCTTCTGTTCACCAATGTTGTGACAGTCTCACTACGTTTCGCCTGGTTGACTGACATATGGTTGGCATATAAGATACATAACATTATCAACTTCCATTAATGAAATAATAACACACACGTATTCACAAACAATACTATGAGTATGAGGTCTCACAGTCTCACAGGGTCCGAAAAACCTATTCATCATAGACAATTCTTAAGTGGCGGAGTGATACACACGCACCAATCACAGAGCTCTATTCAACGCTGTGCTTTCGACTTCGCATAACGTTGTGCTTCACTTAAGCAAGCATCGTTTGTGAATACACCCGTATTAATAATCTTTCAATGTTGTCCTGTATTTTGGATATGTACTTACCCATCCTTAGTTGGAAGCATACCTGTTAATGAATATTGTTGACTACTTATTATAAAGGATTTCCTAAAAATAATATCTAGTGAAAACTTAAGAGATGGAGCACTTTTCGCAGTTTTCGAGTTACCTATATTTTTCGAAGCCGTGTTGATAGGTTTATAAAAAATAATTACTAAAATACCTGAAAAACAAATGAAAATAAATTATAGCCGTAATAATTGTCACTCGCACAGAATGTTAAATTGGTCTTTATTTAGCTAGGAACAGAATTCAAAACAGCGTATTGTATTGTAAAATGGTACAATAACTATATTTCTATTGTTATACTTAGTTCTATACAGTAAAATTAAAGTAAATTTATTAATATAATCTGTGAAATAAAGTTTCAATCCATTTATAAATAAAAACAAAATATACACCGACGGCTCAAAAAGCGTTGCAGTTGGACTGCAAAAGGTTCTCTTATTCTCCTGGGAATAAGGGTGATCTTATCGTCATTACGTTACACTTAATGTGCCGTTTGTGTTTTATTCACTTCATACATTCTAGGTATTGTTATGAGTAAAGTTTTGTTTTAATAGGTACAATTTAGTATTTATTTTTATTTATTTATTGTTTACTTTGGTAACTAAAACTTTAGCAAAATGGAAAAAAACTCCTTAATGACTGACGGCTTTTACATGCAACATAATTTAATTATTTCAAGTTTCACAAAAGAATGAAAAAAACCGAAATCTTGCAGTCCTGTTGCCATAAATCGGTCGCATCAAACTATAGTTTTTTGTCTACCTTAATAAAATATCAAGGGAAATGACATTATGAAGTAATCCCTCTGAACTACACAATTTCACGGGTTTTGAACAGACGGTCCCAATTTTTGGCAAATTCAGCAAACTATCATGTGAGTCAATATCTTGTAAGAATCCAAAAAGAGCGAGAGAAAGTTAGTCAAATATCATATTCAGGAAAATTACGAGCTCCATAACATTATTATTACGCATGAAAAGTTTCAATTTTAAATCAGGTAGGTATCATTTGAACTGTAACTACATTAATAAATCGTATTTTAAGGCTCTGTCACACAGTCGTCTTTAACGCGACGCGACTTCAACGCAACTTGTCTTAGGCGTGCCCGGTGCCACAAATGTGCATAGTTATTTTATGAAACGTAGGTACAGTGTGTGTGCCCAAGTCTAAATGTACGTGAACAGTTGTAGTTTTCAGGGCATATAATAAAGAGCATAATTTGAAGCTCAGTAGCATTCAAAATGTCGCTAACGATCTCTAAATAATTTTCCCCGCTCTTGTTACCTCGTTAGTTATTGTGGAAAACTACCCTCAACAAAGCTTGCAAACATTTCAGTAGTTTGTGATAATACTTATTTGTGTTGTACTTTTTACTGCGATTTCTTTAATCTGTATTTTAACAGTGTTTTAAACGGTTTCTTAAATTACTAACTTATAACTAGTCTTATAACTACCTTTAGTATAACATTACAATAATTTAGAATATTTCAGCTTTTTAAGTCCGTATTTGATAAAATTATTGTAAAGCGTTATTTTTAGTAACTCTATCTTTCTCTGTCGCCAGAGAAAAGAAACTTAATACGTAGATCTATGTTGTAATAACTTGTTAGATAGAGAAAATTAACGCCCAAACTGGTGAAAATAAATACCTAATTGGGATGCTAGTTATTTTGAGATTCCCAGTCACTTCTAAGTTTCTAGCACAGAAGTGACATGACTGTAGCTAGGTTGTTTTCATACAATTGGACAGCCACTCTACGAACCTTAAGGTACGATGCCCATTGACCGACGCGCGGCGAAGCGCGTCGGAGCACACTTACACGGCCGTAAAGAAAATAGTATTTTATTAACAGTTCTTAGAGTCGTAATTGCTTACAACTGATTAACTGACATTTCAATCCGGACGAACATGAATGACAAAAATGTCACTTAATCAGTTGTAAGCAATTACGACTCTAAGAACTGTTAATAAAATACTATTTTCTTTACGGCCGTGTAAGTGCGCTCCGACGCGCGCCGGTCAATGGACATTGTATCTAAGTATATTCTTAGATCTATTACACATTGTATTAAGATCCATCGTATCCAATAAAATGTAATCGAATAAACTAATAATAATATAAAGTTGTTTCTTCGGAACGACATTTTCTCGGTTTCTAGGCGACTGTAGTATGTGGGCGGTGAATTTTCCTTGCGGTTGTCAATTTTTATAAAAATAACAATTGCTGCATTGAAAAGACGTCGTAGCCACGTTGGTTGTATTTAAACTACAAACGAGCTTAGGCGATAATTTTCTCTATCTACTCCTTTTGTGTCTATTTACTAATAATTTTATTATTATATAAATAAAAAAGTCACTTGGAACAGCGTTACGTAAATATAAACGATTACTCTTCTACAAAAACAAAATTCTAATTCTAAATACATTTAATAAAACAATTCTACGCATAGTTTAACAATATTACCAAGATATTAAATTAAAAAAATATATAAAATAAGGATGTCTTCACAATGAAAATTTTCAGACCGTTAATTGTTTCTCAAGAATTTTAAAGAAGAGCTACAAATGAAAGAAACTTTACTACACCTTTTTGTCTGTAATTCTTAGTATGGAATTATTCCCACCTCTCGTTTCCACCGCTGCAACGCCTGTGTAGCCAGGATCTACAACTTGACCTGTAGTAAATTACCCAAGTACTAAATAAATATTTTTTTATTTGAAATGCTAATAATAGCTTTCCCAAATGCAATTTCAATTTCAAATGCTTACTCCCGCTGCAGCGCTTGGAGTGCATCGCAAACAGCGCTGTACGTTCATTGGAATACTGAATTTGTAACTTCCAGTTCAGTTCTGTAAAGGAGACGGCAAATTGACTGTTGGCCATGACCATGACCATAACAAGTTGTTAAAATAAAAACTGTGCAACTTTATGTTATGCACGTTTAGCATAAATCTTCCTTTTAATTTTCGTTATTAGCTTTGAACCTTATGTTAACTCACGAAAGTTTAAAACATCGTGGTATCAATTCTGCCACAACCACTGGTTCGGGTACGGCCACACTGGTATTGCGTATGTGCCTGTAAAAGTGGGAGGGTTTCTATTAGCAGAACCAATACAATACTTAAGTTACGTTTTCACTGTCACGGAATTGTCATTGTGAAAATATCCTTACTCATACATAAAAACTGATAAAAACCTTACAATATTTGTAAAAACAATGCGAATAGTTCTTTAAAAGCTTGTTTAAACACTAATTTTCAAAAATAACAAATATAACTTTATGGGTACACCTATTACTACGTTAACCTATTATTAATAAAGAATTTGATCGTGATAATAAAGCGTAGATTGTGAATGATATAATATTTATCCTATTTACAATATCTTTTTAGTTATTTGCCTTTCATAGTACTGACGACGGCACTTCAAGCTAAACTGTACCTTATTTCGCGGTAATAGATGCCCTTTTGATTTATAGTCTGATGTGCAGTCGACTGTACAAATGAGTTGATGTTAAATGCACTGTCAAACGGCGGGAGTCGCAAGAAATGACTTGTAGACAGTTAAGTAATATTGTGACGAATCTTCGGATCTTAACACATGAAGAGTGATTTAAAGAAACGTTAATGTATAGCTTATAAAGATACGACAACGCCCGCCGTTTGACAGAGCCTTAGTTTGTAGTAAGGCTAGATAATATTTTATTATAAACAATTAAAATATTCATTTAAAAGAAACATCATAACAACCAAAGATTATATCCCAGAACTATACTTTTTTTTTACAATTTAGTGATTAATTTACATGTTATAAATAAATCACTACATTCATTACTCAATTTATAATCCTTAAATCATATTTTTTATTACTGGCATAAACAAAAACATCGAATAATATTTTAGCTGCGATTATGCTCGTAACAAAATCTTTTGTATTTTAAAACAACATGTTCTCTCAAAATGCGTCTTGATAAATTATACATTAGCTATAAAGAGAGACATTTCTTCAGGGATTAAGTATGTCCCAAAAAATCACAAGTTAAATTGGTGAACATTATTTTTTCGTGTCTAGTTAAAATGTGTGAAACAATCGTTTATTTTGTAATGATCCAGATATAATTTGATTTCATACTGTGGACGTTTGTTTATTATTTTAGAAGATTCCATCAGAAATTGACTCTATATTCACATTCTAATCATGGGACAATCAAATTTTAATGTTAGGACTACAAGAGACTTGGTATTAAATAACAGTTAGTTATTTGAAAATTTTACACGAAGAGAACACGTAAGTAAGTTCATAATAATAATCTTCAAGTAAAATCATATGTTCAGGGTACAAAAGTAAAATTGTGTTATTTTCCACGATTATTTCAATGAATATTTATCGCCAACCGACGAAGCCACGTGCAATTGCTTGCTGCATCCAAGTAAACACCAGGATGGAGGGATGAGCCAATGTTGGTTCTACTTAATTTGAAGTTACTGCAGCCAACAATGCAGTAGTTCCAAGTTGGAGCTATGCAGATTACTGTAACAGTAAACAGACGCACAACTTGACTGAATTTAGTTTGGAGATTATACAAATGCGTTCAGTAGACTTGATTCATATCGACCATGTCAAATGAATATCGTTTCGAATCCAATGTCGATAGAACGGATACAGGGCACATAGTACGCAGAACTGACGGCCGATGGGGCAGCAAGGTTCAGGAATGAGGCCGTGTACCGGAAAACGCAGCGTGGGACGTCCACCCACAAGGTGAACCGATAACATCACAAAGGTAGCAGAAAAGCTCTGGACGCAGGACGCTACCAATCGATCAACATGGAAAGCATTGGGGGAGGCCTATGTTCAGCAGTGGACGTCCTATGGCTGAAATGTTGATGATGATGATGATGAATAAGAAATACTTATTCTTGCCATCTAATCCCAAACTAAGAAAAGTTTGAACTATTGGTAGGTACAAAATAGCTCTTTCAACGTTATTTTAAAATTCGGGGCTTCTGAAACCAACTGTCCTATGGCACAAATATGGCTCAGAGAAATTCATAGCTCCCGCAGCCTCAAGCCAGCGGCAAAACAAAATAGATACAGCAATTGCATTCATTGCACCGTAGTACTAGTATACTGGGGTTTAAATTGTACGTCTGAGAAATCTGCACTGCTCTGGTGTCTGTTATGGTAAGAGTTATAAAGTCTGTCTGTTCGTCTAGTTCTATCATTTTTGTGTAGAGATTGAGATAATTCCTTTCTTTTCCGTTAAAAAATTGAAGGGTTTGTAGGTATATGTTCTGCTTGGAGACTTAGTTCTACACACATTGGCAGTGTTATGACCGCCGCTATACACTTGGTCCACTGCGTAGCATTGTATAGCAACAACATAATTCCATGGCGTTTAATCTTGCCACTAATTTATCAAAAATGAATCGTCGCATACCTTAGACAAGTAGCTATATTTGTCATGTAGTCATTGCCTAATCGCCAGTTTATTTCAGTACTTGTACGCTTTACTATTTTCTTGAATGAATTTCACCTTTTGTTTGGACTAAACTATTTCGAAGTACAAGTATTTTCATAACATAGGCAACATAGCATTGTACTCCGCAGTATCTCGTACGTGCAGGAGCTAGACTAAGGGCCAATTACCTGCGCCTTTGTTTGAATGCGCGACTTCATTTTGTGCGGAATTCTAAGATGGCAGGCATGTTAAAACGAGCCCTCTAACATTTAGAACTTTTTTGTTTTGTTTTTCTTGGAAAGATATTTTAAGTTTTAACAAAAGCAAGAACAGTTTTGCACTATGTCCGGAGTAGTCATAAAACTATACATTTGTAATGTATGGTTTACTTTACGCGATAGGTCAAATATCTATCATTTGTTTTCTCTAGTACATAATCTGTATATTGGCGGATACGGATCGGATGTAATGCGAAACCGTTCTTGAAAGGTGAATGCTATGCCCTTAGAGGTTTTGGGCAGGGTGCATGTATGTCTATCATTTACAACAGTTAAATCACACATTGTGATGCAAATAACTTATTTGAATTTGAACGTATGTGACGAACTTACGCCCGTATTCACAAACATTACTATGAGGTCTCACAGTGCGCGTGGACGCACAGGGTGACACACGAACCAATCACAGAGCTCTATTTAATTCAACGCTGTGCGTTCAATTTTTTGCTTCACATAAGCAAGCATCGTTTGTGAATAAGGGCGTTAGTTTTTTTGTTTGCATTTTACGGCTTTGAACCAATTACATTAATCCAATCCAATCCAATTAAAATTTAATGATAGTACGTGACTAGGTACGTGATATCAGTTCATAACAAGTTATTCTTTATAGCCGAATTAAAGCGATCCAAAGGTATCATTATAATTTCTGAAGCAAACCTCATTATCATGTCTGTCATCTTAATTTATGTTGTTCATAAGCTTTAAATATTAATCAGTTAAGCCATCAAGTGAGCCTTTGACCACTCAAGAGGCTACATCTAACTGGCATCAAGCCTTTGATCATGTCTGGAAAATTAACAACTGGGTATTTGGGTAACCCGTTCTATTACAGTGGCTTCAGTTATAATAAGATTCTTAGTGAACTATAGTGGTATAAATCAGACCTCGATTTTGTAGCATGATGGGCCATCATTGATGGCAGACTAAAATAAATTCAACTTTGCTTAAAAAAGTGTTTTGTTGAAAAAAATAACTACTGTCTATATGAAAGCAAATTATATTAGGATCATTTGCTGCATGATCAGAATTTAAAAAACACTAAAACATTTCCAACTGTATAGATAGTGCCATCCACGAAGATGCGCTCCACCATTCGTCCTAATCTTTTATAATTTATGTATGCGTGCTTCCGCTAATGTTTGAGTGTTATCGGTACACGCTAAATGATCCATGAGTGCACATGCACACTAACAATAATTTCGCGATTAACGCTCGGATCAAACTTCCCGCACCCCGCGCTTCCCTCGACCAAAAATTGGTGGGGCGCGTCTTCGTGGATGGCACTGTCTATAACATCAAACGAATAAAGAACATTTTACTGAAAACCATAAAATCCTCTCACATAAATCTTCTTGTCAACACCAGTAGACTCCATGGAAGCTTCACGTCTCAATAGCTCCTCTAGAATCTCACAACTGAAAGGTCTAATTGAATACATACGCTAACCAAAAGAACTAAAGTATGGTAAAGTCGCCGGTCAGCGCGCGAGCAGGGCGATTACTGCTCCTGCGATCAGCGTGAGGACCACAGGACTTCGGGAGAGGGCGCTGTTGCACTCATCTACGTCGCAGCAGAACGTCCTGGCTCCCCACCATTCTGTGGACAAGGGGGAACTTTAATTTGAAGGAAGGGTTAAAAGATTAATGCCCGTTTTCACTATCAATCCCTAATTTTTAAGTGAACCCTATGGTAACAAATAACAGGAACTTTGTTGCTATAGGGGTCACTTAAAAATTAGGAATTGATGGTGAAAACGGGCATAAGGTTGGGTTGCACCAACTTATTTTAGCCGTGACTATAACTATAACTATTGTTTTTTAATGGAGTTTGGCAGACTTTTGACGTCGTTTGTTATAGTTAAAGTTAGATGGTGCAACCCAGGGTAAGTGTACCCAATTTGGGACAATTAATATACGACAAAGATATGAATATAAGAGGCGAATAATTTGTGAATATTAGCTAGCAGGCCTCCCCAAACGGTCTGACCCGTATAGCCAGCGTGGAAAGTGTAGTCCATATCTTCCAATGGCTCTGGTAAAGTGGAGTGTAGACCAAATGACCTGATTGATTATGTGTACAAATAAAAATGATCTTGTTAAAACCTCCAGCTAAGCTAAAAATATATTTGTGTACACGACGATAGTCCAGCGGTTTCTTAAACCTTTTAGAAAAAATTGACTGAATCTAAAGTGCAATCAAATGTTCTAATAAAAACAAGGATCAATTAAACAAAGTGTTTGTTTTTGTCCTCCTTGGGATTCGAGCCAAGAATATCTGAAAATCGAAAATGGAAGACGATTAGTCTCCTCTTCAGTCAGCAAAATTGATGTAGAACATTGACGAAGACTAATATCATTTGAGTATAAGATCGATCGAAGTGTCTATCGCAGTCTATTCGAATATTAGGATCTACATTCGACGTCAAATAAATCGCACCTCCCGCGACAAGCATTTTCAAACGTATGCATCCCCACTTCCCACCAATATTGGTACCATTTAAAAGCCTAGTTCTAACCTTCATTTCATTAAAGGAAAGGTTTTTACCCCAAAAATGTGTCTTTAGAAGGATCCAGAGTCACTTCTTCAAAAAATAGGTAGTTACGCTTAACAGTTTTATAGCCATAAAAGCTGGCTCTACCAGCTTTTATGGCTATAAAACTGTTAAGTTGGGTTTAATTGCTATCCATCTGTTAAAGAGAACACTTGAGATCATTATTTGGTTTTATAACCATAAAAATTGGTCTAATTGATCCCATAGGTGGGCCAAAAGTGAGGTATTTTTTCAAGTCACATTTATGGTATATGTTAATCATTTATTAAGAAATTAAATGTGTTTTTCTTTAAGGATATTTATAGGGCTTTCAAATAACACCAATATTGTTGGGGCACTATGATTGTGTCAGAAGAAAATCGTTAAAGTTCGCGTCGCGGAAGGTGCGGTTTATTTGATGTTGAGTACATTATTATTCAAGTAGACAATATTAATAAATCATTATTAGGAGAGAAAAATGGCTCCTATCATCGCTACCATATATTATTATTGGCGCAATATATCACAGGGAGGATGTGTTAACAGAATCTTATCGGGGCCGCACACGCCTGTGGTAATTACTGACGATAATTAATACGGGGTCTTAATGATTTAGTGGTTAGCTAGTTTATTTCGTGAATGTAGAGGTTCTGGTACAACAATCTAAAATCGAAATTTTAGATTGGTTTTGTGAAAACGTTTCATTTTAGACCTAAAATGTAGGTACTTGAGATACATAGATAGATTTTATCGGTTTTTTTTTTGGTGCGTCATTATTCTATTTTACCTTTAATTCATACCTAAAGATAAGTAATAGAGACATACAAGTTGGTTTATAAAATGCTACCTAGCAAAAAATACCCTTAATTTCTGCCATAATTAAGTGACAATGTGCCAACATCAAAGCTACCAGGCCATGTATCCGGACTTGTCCCGCTAATGCTGACGTGGAACATTAGTAACCGCGAGCGATGGCGATGGCTGTCCATCTAGCCGCGCCATTTGTTAGCGCTAAGCCCGCAGATAGCGCAGTCGTACGGATTAATAGCGCGGATATATTTGGCGGAATTTGTCAGGGGTTATGTGGAGGCTGGCAGTTTCAACGCTTAAAACTAAACCAACTTTGGACATAGTTAGTTGAGTTTGTATTTGGTCGCGTTTCAACCAACTCTCTTGCCTTCTCACCATAGACTGTGTTTTAAAGTAGGTAATTAGGGTTACATTTTAATGTATTTCCTGTATCAATTTATTAAAAAAGAGGCTGACAAAGGGTTTCTTCCACCATTTCTTAGCACCAGCTCGTGTGAATGTGATATTGTCTAGTTCAGTGATTCGTCCCACAACATGTTTGTCCCACTGGGACGAACGTGTTGTGGGACGAATCACTGAACTAGCCGTCCCGAAGTGTTGGCAGGGCAACCTTTAATTGGGACGTGTAAAAGCGCTTTCTGAAAGCCTACCTACTTACAAAAAAAAAACTTTTTTTTTCTTAGTTTCAGTTGTGCTCATTTTGTCCTTTTCCTTAAAAAAATGTATTTTGCTATTACATAATTATACCAATTAAAGTAAGTCTCTCACATGTCATGAATATCGACACCAACATTTTTATCGTGACAAAATCCCATACAAAATCGCGTGATCACGTGACATGACGATACGACGATCATGCGAGATATTATAGGTAAAATGGCGCCATTACAGTTATTCTATTCATTGCTGTATAAAGGTATAATGAATGGTTGTTACTAACATAAGCTCTATAATTGCAGTAACAAATTCTTAGAAACACATGTTAGAGTCATATCACCTGTTTACGTCCAAACGTCTTTAAAATATTTAAAAATAACAGTATCGACACAATAACAAAGCCTTTTATGAATGCCTGGCTGTATGACAGGTTACACTCTTAAGTATTTCTGCTGTGATCCGTGCATATAGAGTGAACCGTCGCAAGGACGCGAATAGGCATTAAGACCCTAGTTTTTGTCAATTTGGACATACCAAAATGAAAAATCGTTAATTTTTTCAGAACTCACTATCACGAATGAAAAATTAAGGTTTACAGAATATTTTTATGAACGAATAGTAGGTAATATCCCGGGATGACAAAATGAAATATTGTATCCATCTAGTCAATCCAATAAGGCAATCCTATATTAGCATAATGTAAATAAAAAAAATCTATTCATTTTTTACGTCTTCTCTCCTAAGTCGTTAAGCCAATGTAGGTACGACCTTATACATCGAGCTTAACACTTTGGCACCTTAAATAAAAGAGATTTTTTGAAAGCCTAATCGCAAATAAGGAATATTTTTTATGACTTTTAGGCTGAGTTGCACCACCTAATTTTGACCGTAACTTTAACGATAACCGCGTTTTTGTATGAAGTATGACAGATTTTTTACGTTTGTCAAAGATAAAGTAAGATGGTGCAATAAGTGTTATTTATTACGACTGTAGGTAATATGTAGAGTCCAACTTGTTTCTTTTCAGCCAAATGACGTCCACTGCTGGACAAAGGCCTCCCCCAAGGATTTCTATAATGACCGGTCCTGCGTTGCCCGCATGCAGGTACTTTCCATGACATTCACCAGATCGTCGGTTTATTAAAGTAAATTACAATGTTAATTATTTTTAATTAAATGTATTAATTACGACAGGTTTACCTAGTGGGGGCCACTTACTTCACTATTTCATACTTCTTTCCCGTTTTATCTAAATGTATGCAGTGTAACACAATGTGAGTTCTCGATTTATCGACTGCTGATGCTATTAAAAATGCATTAAACTGCATTGTAGCGCATAAATAACGTCAATCGTGTAAACGATACCCGTAATAGTTTGCATGTGCACTATCAGACAATCATTTACAACCTCGTAGGAACACATAGAAATAGCACATAATTAAAGCTCTCACGGAACATATTTATTGTAACTGATTTTGCCACCGTCGGATCTGGGGGCACGGCAGTGCCCCCGCCAAGTCGAGCGCGAAGCAAACACTGCCGTACCATCCTTTACTGGAACCATTTCGCCGCATTTTCAGGCCTCTATTTGAGAACCTCTGGATAAGACCAGAACGCAGAAATTTTTGTCATCTAGTAAGCTATAATCACATACTTAAAATCCAAAATTTCAAGTCTGTAGGTCATTTAGTTCCGAAGTTAAGCGAAAGCAAAGTTTCGCATTTACGACACTCACTCACTCACTCACTCACTGATGATCATCAAAATAGAACTAGTACTTCCCATTAACTCAGAGAGCTGAAATTTGGTACAGAGTTAGGGTTTAATGACTACATAAAGGGAAAACTATAAAAACTAGGAAAATCGAAGATCTGGAGTAACACCACATTCATAAATCAATACTACTAGCGCCACACCGGCACCGTGGTGTTCGCCTGTACCGCTCACAGCTAGAAAGCGTGGCACTTGTTATTAAAACAATTTCTGATTCGTTGTCCATTTTAAAGGTCGTTGAGTTTATTTGTGTTTAATATCGTAAAAAAAATGTCGATGATATTAAAAGATAAGACGCCGACGTTAAATAATTATGCCACTTTCTACAAAAAGAAGTGAAATCCCACCAAAAACATTCTGTAAAAAATTAGCCAAGTCTCGATGGAGCTGCCTGTTTATCTCTAAAAAGTAATGAAATCTAGACAAAGTCGTGCCAAGTCTATGGTTCCTTACTGCGATTTCTTTATTATTATATTTAATGTTGTGTGACTTGGCCGTTGAACAATCTTTATTAAGATAATCATACATAAGTATTATTGAAATACGCAGCTTTATTAAGCCTACAATTGACTGGTTATTGAATCAACGTTTTCCAAGTGCAATTTATTTTCCATCGTCAATGCGTAGCGGTTTTGGCGACAGATTGGTGCAATGGTGTCATGGAGCATCTGGTTTGGTACCCTTCAACGGCCAAGTCACACAACATTAAATATAATAATAAAGAAATCGCAGTAAGGAACCATAGACTTGGCACGACTTTGTCTAGATTTCATTACTTTTTAGAGATAAACAGGCAGCTCCATCGAGACTTGGCTAATTTTTTACAGAATGTTTTTGGTGGGATAACTTTTAACTGAAGAATAAGTTTGACACATTGACAGTTTCAGTATGGGAAATATGTCAAAATTACAAGATACTAAAAATCAACGGTGTGCACCTGCTCTAAAAGTTATCCGACTATGGTAGTTATGAAGTATTGTAATCTGATTCAAACCACCAATCTAGGCATTTTGATCCAGTTTGAATTACAGTTGCAAGAGAAACAAAACATCAAGTACATCATATCCTTAAACTTCTTTCCGCTAGTTACTTATTTACAAAACAATTTGAATGTGACTTCCCAACACTCAAAACCCCCGCCCAAAACATTTATCCACACTAAAACATGGTCGTAAAACAAAATGTATGTCGGAACATAAAACAAAGACTTAGCGGTCGTTCAGATCGGTTTATGATAATTGAGGCGCGACTGTATCGCTTTTTTATTCGCGTATGTGTACAGAGCTGTCATAAGTCAGTAAATTCAACGGGTACACAAAAACTTCTTGTTTTCTGTAACGCTTCAACTACACCAACGCGGGCAGGATCGCCATCGCCGCCGGCAATGACAGGTCGCATGACTTACGGAAAATCTGACCCTAGTGTCAGAACTGTTAGACTAAATGAACCCGTCATTCATAGGCTTTTGACATAACTCAATCGGTTCTAAAAGGTTATTGTAGTTTTCAAAGCATGGGATTGTACCTATTTATGTTTTGGACAAATAAGTGGACATGACTCTATATTTTCCTAAAGAATAAATATATGAGATTTACTGTGTGTCCATCCTTCAAATCGAATCAGTGCGGTTTCTGAGTTTAGTTTCAATCTTACCACTGAAGGCTTTAAAAGATGAAGATTACTTATTAAAAATCCATAAAATGTTGTTCAATACCTTCTACTAAATGTATGCCAGTAATTATGCCACTATCGCATAACATTTCGTTTTCGACATAATCAGGTGATCCGTCTGCTCGTTTGCCTCCTATCACATAAAAAAAAAAATGTTTAGTAATAAATTCAACTGCAATTTCAAATTCGTAATAAAAAATTTAGTCGACCTTTAGTATATACAGGTGTATAATAATTTAATTTCAATGCACATTTTAGGAAGGTAATAAAATAATGGCCGTTACAGCTTGATGTTTATTCATAAAACGCTTTACAGTCATGATGGCAGTAAAAGTGAAAGTACTAACATAATTTTGTTAGAATGTACCTACTTGTAATAATTGTACATAACTCTACTTTTTTCCACCTTACCCTTTTTATTTGGACTGTCCTCTCTCCGAGTGTGGTATGGTAGAGATCGTTTTTAGACTTCCCACAGACTACAAACTTCTAGTCGGACGATAGTTGGGCTAATTTGTATGAAGAACTATCGGCCAACTAAAAATTGGTGGTCTGCGGCTAGGCTAAGGGATAAGACTGTGCTGTGCGTTCCACCTTTGTTTCTTCTTTATTATTATTCTAACACTAGCTTTTGCCCGCGGCTTCACCCGCGTGATATTTAGTTTCTCACAGATTGTCATAAGTTATAGCTTATATGTTATTCTGGGTTATAAACAATAATACTGTAAAGTTTCGTCAAAATCCGTTCAGTAATTTTTGCGTGAAAGAGTAACAAACATCCAGACATCGAGACACCCATACAAACTTTCGCATTTATATTAGTAAGAAAAAAATGGTAGTGAAAAAAAGTTAACTGTCTTTCCATCGATTCAAAGCAATTTTTAAATTAGGAACGTATTGTTTCAAAACTTTTTAGTTTGTAGTAACGCAAATTTATAACGTTCGAATTTTGAATTTCTTGACACCCGATCCAACCAACCATAAACTTGTGAACCCCGTTGAGATTTCGAAGTTTCTGTTGACGTTTGGCATGATGCAACTTATGCGTGATGTCATGAAAAATAGTCGTGTCTGTTTTTGCACAGAGTTTTGTAGAAAGTGCTATTAAATAGTGTTATTGTGTCAAAGTGATAATATAGTGTAATATTTTGGTGCTCTGCTTCTTTAATCTGACTCCTAGACCGAGTAGGTTGTTGTGAAAGTGAAATTAAGTTTCAAAGGTGACTGTTTTTCAAATGCACGTGCTTTTACCTAGTTCTGAAGGACTGCTGAATTTACCAAGTAAGTGTTTCACTTATTCATTCATTTTCATTCGATAGTTTTCAGAACTCGGAGACGCAGCTGTAATTTTCCTTATTTTTGTTTCTTGTTTTCCTCAATTTTGTAAAACATCCATCACAAAACTTTGCTATTCAAGCCCCCTTGTGTCTTTTTAGACGTGTATTTGTGTCGTTTATTATATTGAATCGTATTGCTTTGGATTCGATTCCACGTGTGTCATACAAAAAGTATTACTAACATACGAGGAAATCGAATTACACCTACACTTAGCGGGCTTACTTACAATTACCTTTCATACTTACCTACACTTGCGGTTTTAATGGAATTAGATTGGCATGTTTCGGAATACATCACTTGTGGATCTTAACAAAATTTATTTATCTACATACTTAAGTAGGTATATCTATAAAAGCGAAAGGTCACTGACTCATTCACTCATCACGAAATCTCAGAAACTACAAGTGCTAGGAGTCTCAAATTTTGCATGTGGGTTCCTTTTAGAACGTAGGTGCTCACCAAGACGGATTTTACGAAACTCCACCCCTATGAGAGTAAAACGGGATCCATGTGTACGAAGTCGCGGGCGGCCGCTAGTTACTAATAATATTTAAGGGTTAGTAGTAGTTTCGCACGATTTTCCTTCGCACGAATGTGCGAAACATCCCAATAATATTTTTTTTTAGTAGGCGTTTCGCCCGGATGTACTAAATTATTAAAATCCCGTGCGAATCGACTCTTTTTTGAACTAGTAGTATGCGAATCGTGCGAAACTACTACTAACCCATATTTAAACTGGGTTAGTAGTAGTTTCGCACGATTTTCCTGCGCACGAATGTGCGAACGTCCCCTTTCAATAATTTTTTTTTACTAGTAATCGCATACTACTATTTAAAAAAAGAGTCAATTCGCACGCGATTTTAATACTTTTAATACATCCGGGCGAAACGCCCACTAAAAAAAATATTATTGAAAGAGGATATTTCGCACATTCGTGCGAAGGAAAATCGTGCGAAACTACTACTTACCCTTTAAACTAAGTACTACTCTCAGATTACTCGTAATACTAATAGTCTTTTAACATCCGATTTCTCTCAAGTTCACCAAAGTCAATGCTCGGTCAATTTAGCTAAACCGATTTGGTCGTTAATCAAGCCACGTTGGAATTAAGACCATCTGTTTTGTACGGGCCATTTCAAATAGTTTAAATTAATCATTAATTCTGAGGTCAAGACCGGTGGGACCTAGACTTTGAGAGGGTTTAGACCTAGCCATAATTTGGCAGTAGGTAAAGTTAGTCTGTCTGTCACCTTTTCATGCATAAACCACTGAAGCGAATTAGATTAAACTTGGTATTAGAGATAGTTTGAGACCTACAGAAAAACAAAATAGTTTTTATACCTGAACAATAGCTGAACAGTGAAAGGTGCCGGACTGGCCTACTCGAGGAACGCGGGTCCGAACCCTGCCGCCGCTCGACTATTGTGGTAAACTTAGTCGTTCGTTCGTTTCAGCCAAATGACGTACATTGCTGGATAAAGGCCTCCACTAAGGATTTCCACAAAGACAGGTGGTCACTACTCAAACACTCTTCTGCTCAAGCGGCCATCAGCTCTACGAGATATACTCGTAACACAAGCATGTTTACTTACCACAAGAGGTTAACACGAGTTTTAAAAAAATACTGAAATTCAAGGGCGAAGACGCGGGCCAAAGCTTGTGTAAAACAAATCAAAATCCGAGTGAAACCGCGTGTGAAAGTTAGTCGGCAATTAAGTCCAGCTCATTGTAACAGTGCAGCACATGGCCTGTCGGGTCGTTTGTCAATGCCGTTTCATAAATTACTACCCGCGTTGGGATGTAGCACGGGCACAATTGGGACTGATGGAGTGAGCTCATTTCTCAATGGGCTATATTAGCTTTTTCGTTGAAAAATACAATATTTAGGTTCGTTTTTGAATGGGAAGTAATAAATAACAACAAAAGAGTTATAAGGTATTAGATGGTACTACTAGACAAGATGTTTAGAATAAAAATTCTTACAAAACGCCGATGGGTACTGGTTACTTTATTCGTTCAAAATAAATGTAATCAAGTTAGTTAAAGTCCTATCACTTGGTATTAACCGGGAATGTGTTTTTTTTTTGTCTGGGACTCAAAACTTCCGGATTGAGATTATCTTACCACTAAGTATGTGCTATGCATGAACACTATTTTAAGAAACATTTCTAAATAATAAGCTACTAATAATTTAATGTCATTAATGAGAGATTAATGAGGTCGTCGGTCCACCTTGCGTCCTACGCTGCGCTTTCCGGTACGTGGCCTCCACTCCAGAACATGCATCAGCCGTCAGTTCTGCGTACTATGTACCCTGCCCATTGCCACTTCAGCTTGCTAATCCGTTGGCCAACCGGCCATTGTGGAAATCATTGGGGCAGACCTATGTTCAGCAGTGGACGTCCTATGGCTGAAATGATGATGATGAAAGAGATATTTATCATTTTTCATTTTTTATAGAGTCTATAATGTAGATACTTCTCACTTTAGACACATCAATTTCAGGGCATATTGAACCTACCACGTTTCCCTCAGTTATACGACGGGCAAAGTTAACACTATTAATATCGGCCATTAGGCATTGTAGAGACTCACGCTCTGTCGAGGACTTAGCGCTCAAATTGAGTGTTCGTTCGCACATTTGGGATCTGTGTTAAAGGATCCAAGGCTAAATACCTATTGTATACTGAAACAACGATGAAGTATGAATGTAAACTGAATAATAGCTGTGATGAATCTTGAATCTTAAGCCCAGATTAAATGATTCAAGTTGATGATACAAGTAGGTCCAAATATTGAAGTGATTGGTTAACAATCTCTGAATAGTCTGATCATGTCCAAGGCTGTAGTAGCACAACTCGTCAAGTTGTAGCTACATGAGTAGGTATTACATAGTTGTATAATAAATGTCGCATTTCAGTCCCTTTGCTCGCAGTTATAAACGCTAAAGTCTAAAATCTTGAATTACGGAACAGCTGCCTATACAATTTCACTATAGCGTGTTTTGTTCAGAATATGTATAAAGTCATATTAAGTCCCACGTTTACAACACACCTCTTATATAGCTGTACCTCCAAGTTTTACTTCACTTAACCTATGACCCCATAGTATATGCGACTTGGATTCAGGGTGAGTCAATCTCACCCTTAATAAATAACAGTCAAGATGGAACTGTCTACGCCAGGTCGGGCGTTATAACGTCGTAAGCATGACACTACCACTAAAGTTTATGGGTGCTTCAACTACCGCCTTGACATGTGAATGCTGTAGTAGGCAATGCTATACGACGTGCAATAGAAATTATTAATAGTTCAGGAGACAGCACTACGGTGTCTGTGCCTATTCGTGGGTCACTAGTTTGATCCCCATCGATCCCTGGACTTGACTACATAAATAACAGAAGCATTATTTGACTTAGTTGGATGGGGTTAACGGCATTATTAGTAATTTGTCGCATAAAACCAGACTGACTCACTTGTTTCCGAAGTGCTTAAAGGTAACTTAGTGCTTAAATATTGTATTTTATTTACTAAGTTCATGATGCACTACAAAAACTGAAAATATTTTTAACATAACCGTAAATTCTCCAGGAAGAAATTCCACTAGTTTTTAACTTCTCGAGTCGGAATTTACCGTTTAGTTTATAGTTATTCCAACCTGTCTCTGTGAATCTTGCTTGGTACAACCAGCATCAAAAGTTTATGCACTCTTCCGACTGTCATTTGCTTCTTGGTTTGCCTTATTTCTTTGGGAATAAGATCGACAAACTCTGAACCGTGCTATCCACCTTCGAAGTTGTCCTGGTATGTACCTCAATTTTATTTTATTTTATTCAATGGTAGAATGCACCTCAAGAGACACTAAAACTGCATACGAGCGAAGCAACTAACGCAGTCGTAAAGAACTTTTATGACATACTAGCTTTCCGCCCGCGGCTTCGCCCGCGTGGAATTTTGTCTGTCACAGAAAAACTTTATCGCGCGCGTCCCTGTTTCAAAAACCGGGATAAAAACTATCCTATGTTCTTTCCCGGGACTCAAACTATCTCTATGCCAAATTTCATCAAAATCGGTTGCGAGGTTTAAGCGGGAAAGCGTAACAGACAGACAGACAGACAGACAGACAGAGTTACTTTCGCATTTATAATATTAGTTGGGATAGGGCTCAGGGTACAGGACACCAGCTGCATTTGCATATTAAAACGAAAATTTTGCAACTAAAATAGTGCAAAATTTAATTTTCATCTTCGCTAAATGTTTCTCCCAAATTCTTAACATTTTTTCAAAGATTAGCATATTTAACCATTTTAATTTTCAGTGAGGCATTTCTGAATAATACAGCCATTAAAAAGCATGCAGGAGTTTTGTTTTTCGCACCATTATTATGAACGAATCGGTATTTTATGCAAAATGTTTTAACGACTTCGCAAACGGAATCCTTCGAGTGCTAAGCATTAGTTGCAGTATAAAATAAGCAAAGTAAGCTTTGGCCCGAAGCTCAAGCACGGTGCAGCGGTGTGAAGCTGGTTTCTGTTTAGAAAATGTCCGCAATGAGGGCTACCGTTTTAGCGCTCACCAGTTAGCGCCACTGTAGAGTAAGGTCCTGTCACTTGCTAGTAGCGAAGACAGTGGCGCTAACTGGTGAGCGCTAAAGTGGTAGGAGGACTATCGCAATTGCACTCATCAAGATAGCGCCACTGTAGAGTAAGGTCCTGTCAATCGCCAGGGGTGCCAACTGTTAAGTAAAAAAACGATAGCCCTCATTAAAATGCTTTGATTTTTAACAAAGCCGATTTTATATTTCGCTTCAATAAATTGCTAGAAAGGAAAATACAGAAAATTTCTTCATTGGAAGTAAGTTGACATTTACAGATGAGTTTATTTTCGGGTACACCAACCCAACGATTTGCTTCCGGGTAAACAAAGCTCTCAATCTATTCACATTTCACTTCCTGCACTAATCTCCGAATCACGGACGTATCAAAACTATTAACCATTTTGCTTTTTAAACAAAGCTGGACAGAATTTTCAATCCTTTCCCAAAAAACCTTATCTAGAGTCGAATAGTTTTGCATTGAAAAGAGCTTTTTAATCTCACAAAGCTTCACTAATTTTCTTTAGCGCTAAAAGTCTTTAACGCTACGGACATTTTTGAGGCAGACATTATGTATAAAATAATAAAAAAGATTTGTATTTTTTAAGAGATTTTAATCAAATAATAAAAAAGTTTTGATGCCATTTGAAACGGCTCCAAATTCTAACTAAACTAAAACTAACAGCCACCTATAGATTGAAATTCGTCCAATTTGGTCGGCAAACAAACCCAGTTCGTTAGGCTCGGTTCTAATTTGCGAATGTTATGTTACGTTTCGCTGCGGTCGGCTGAGCGATGTATGTGATACACTATGGTTGAGCGGCGCGCGGTTGGTGACAGATACATTGCTCGAGTTGACTAAAATTCGATGGTTATTGATTATTATAGAGGCAGAAGTGACACGAGCGGATTAATGTGGCTTTTAAAATTGATATTTTGATATGCTTACTCTGCTTTTGATGACTTTTAACATTAAAAAACGTCAAAATTTGAAAATCTGTCAAACTCCATACAAAATTACGTTATAGTTACGGTTAAAGTTTGGTGGTGCAACTCAGCCAAGTCAATTGCGTTTAGATTTTAAGAATTTGTGCTTGAGCAATGTCAAAGTTGATTGTTCGGAGCACTCGCGTTTCTGTTAACACTGGGAAATTTTGAAATTACGTTTACTTCTGTCAGCTTTTGTGATAAAGATTTCTTATTCTTATAATATGACAATTCGTTTCAAAACCAACGTACCTTTTTCTTTACAAGTGGGCACGCAGTCCCGGACCACCGTTAGCTCACTAACGTATTTCTGAAACAAAGAAAGATATCGATGAGTTAAAATAATTGCAGAACTCTTTGTTGACAAAGAAAGTTATAAGAGAAACGTGTGTTTAACGAACAGCATTTTATTGAAACTAAGATTTAAATTGGGTACGCTTGAGTAGGTTTCAGCACTCTCAGCACAGTGAAAGGTTTTAAAACATTTGTATCAAATATTTTTTGTATGTCAAATAATAATGTACCTAAGTATTGCTTCTTTCGCGGAAACGTTTATTTTCTATTTTATCATTATTAGTGAACTATTGAGCCCCCCTGATACAGTTTCAGTGAACTCAGCAATGTCAATTTTACAATAAAAAATATCGGGCTATAAGAAAGTTTTGTGTCTATGTCAATTGTTTTCCAAATTGCTTAAGTAGGTAGTTACATACATTGAAGTCTAGTTATCATAAATATGCTTTTGCACATACTTATCCCTGTGTTTTGATTGCGACTCGAGAGCTTGTCTGAGTGAAAAAATAAGAACTTAGTCGACAAGTTACATCACAATGAAGATACTAAAACACCCCCATTAGATCGGGCAGTAAAAGCTATCAATGGACAGTAAATATTTATTTTGTCTACGAAAAGAATATTTATTTTCCTTCCGGGCCAGACTTGATTGAAGTACGCAATGCAGTGGAAATATTTTGATACTAGCGTTTGACCGAGGCTTCTGCTGCGTAAATTTTGATCTGCCAAAGAAAGCTTTTACAAACACATGTACCTACCTCAATTAAAAGATAAGAAATCAGTTATCACCATATTAATATAATTTAACGATTCTCCAAAACAGATCGGCATAGGTACTTACCTTAGTTCAAAGTTACGAATTGAAGAAAAAGAAGTAATGTTTTTGTAAGAAGCAACAAGAAATAATAACGGAATATATTCTAGTCTGAACTTATGAATAGAGATAGGGAGTGAGAAAGTATAACTTTATGTGCGTTTCATCAAGATTCTATCACCTATACTTATCCAGTATCAACTTCCAAGGCATATTTTTATGTCAAACGTATATATCTTACTCAAAGACTTTACGCCTTTTCTTTAAAATTTACGCACTCTAAAACACAAGTTGGTTTGTTTTCGCCCCAAAATTTATCAAGTTGATGAGTTTCATCGGTAAATCTGTGGTCGCTGCCGAAAAAGTAAGCATTTACCCTAACGCCGCCTGTCGGAGAACCACTCCGACGCAATGACCCGTCAGATTGACTCAGGGCTGCCGATGATTTGAATTTATTTATATAGGTTCGTTCGTTCGTTCTTTTGTTTCAGTCGAAAGACGTCCACTGCTGGACAAAGGCCTCCCAAAAATTTTGGTACTAGCTGCAATATATTCTTGCGGGAAATGTGACCAAATTATTACTTACAATTTAATTTATGAAAAAATAAATGTACGATGTTGCACAAATAGGACGAGTTACTCTCCTATCCTGCTTGTAAAATTGATAGGCCTCTTCCAATGATTTACATATGGATGAATGAATGGGGGAGGTCTATGAGGCAGTGGACGTCATGATGATGATGATGATTAAATTGATAGCCATAGAAAGCTCGCTAGCAGAAGTTGGATGTGACTATCCGAATACAAAGTAAAATGGTGCGTATTAGGGTAAGCCTTTGACTTTCACTGCTATATGTTGATGATAACGATGATAAAGAAGTAATTTATAAGAAAGTTATAGTCGCGAGAAGCACCTGGATCAGGACAAGGCAGGCCTGGTTGTTCTGAAAATTGTTGGGGGAGACTTTTGGCCAGTAATGGACGTCATTTGAAGAAAGCTTTGGTTTGGACAAGTGAGGCAGCCCTATCTCAAGGCAGTGCTCAAGACTCGGCGCAGCCTCTCAAGCGGCACTCATCGCCGGACGGTCGTGACAGCCCGTTAGGTACCGGCCTGATTGGGGCTATCGGGACCGAATGCAGACTTGGGATTAACTCTCAGGTGACTGAGTGAGGCTGTACTCTGGGATAGACTTTAAAATATATTTTCATTAGGGTTCCATTCCCAAAGATTTCCAACGGGACTTTTTTACAAGCTTTATTTAAGCGTCCATTTCGTCGTCTTTCCGAATATAAAAATTCACTTCCTTATTAAAAATTTTACTCGTAACAGCTTATTTTATAGACGATTATAAATAAATGTTAACAAGTTTGGAACCGATATGTTTTATAAATTTATAGGTAACAATAACATTCCAGCACCTTTGAAATTACTGATATTATGTTACAATTTTCAGGGAATCAATTGATGTCTCCTAAAATTACATGGCACAGTAATTCACAGTTCTCATAATAATTATGTCTGTGTCATTGCGAAACTTGGAATTTCAATTAAAGGATAGAGATCCTTGATCCTAACGATCTTCAAATCAATTACATGGGTGCGTGACAGTTTATATAAGTTTATATGATATAAATTCATTTCAATAACGTTCATATTGTATAATAAATGTATGTTATAATAACACTTGATATAATTTTTTAACATATAATGTTTACTTCATATAATAAATCATTTCTAATAATATCATTTCAGATACCAATCACAACGCATAAAGACATTTGATATAAACCTTACTTAATCTAAGACTCATTTGATGTAATTTTGTTTAATATAAATATTATTTCACATAACCATTACTTGTAATAAATATTATTTGTTATACTCTTTAATTGATATAATTTCTGATAGATATAACTTTAAGTATGTTCTTCTTTAGCTTGACTTATAAATGACTTTAGTGACAAAAACGAATCGCCGTAAAACCGCCGGCCAGCAAGCCGAAGACGCGGTGTCGAGCGAAAGCCATCTGCGACGATTAGCACGCGAGGGACCGCCAGAGCCCCGCAGTGCCGGAGCCGTGACAGAAGTCTCAAGTTTTTAGTCAAATTTGCATGCTGCATGCCTGCATGCCTGCTTGCTTGCTTGCTTGCCTGCTTGCTTGCTTGCTTGCCTGCTTGCCTGCTTGCTTGCTTGCTTGCCTGCTTGCTTGCCTGCTTGCTAGCTTGCTTGCCTGCTTGCTTGCCTGCATGCTAGCTTGCTTGCTAGCTTGCTTGCTTGCTCGCTTGCTTGCTTGCTGCATGCAATGCTTATTATAACAAATGAACTTTACATAAAATTATTATTGTTATATGATTTAAGTTTTATAGGAAAATAATTTTATCTCATTTGATTGTTCGACATTTTGTTTTTATATGATTTGAATGTTATTTGTTTTAAATAGTATACATTGTAAGTTTTATAGAAAATATTCATTATATCAAACCATTTTATATCAGTTAATAGTTATTTGTCTTAAAATTATTCGTTTTAAAATTATATTATTCGTTTATTATAGTAAATAATTATTATATTAAACGATTTTATATAATTTGATGTTATATCCTCTAAGTATTATATGATATGTAGTTATATCATACATTACACACCCGTAACAATTATAATTGTCATACAGATTACCAAAGCCGTATTTATTGCCTATCCGCTTTAATCTGTAGAGATTTTCCATTCACAATACAAAAATTTGTTTTATATCGGACGACAACCAGGTATTTAATGAAGTAAGAATAAATGCATGATAGCAAAATTAAAGAAGTGGCAACATTAAAGTTCAATTTCAAGTCCAATGGCGCGATTCAAAAGAAATGAACTATTACAGAAAACTCAGTCAGAGTTGACGCAAGAAACACTGAGTTATCCTATGTCTAAGATAGTACGTCTACTACGAGTACAACTAAGGGTGGATTCGACCAAACAAGAGTAAATATTAATCTCAGAGTACAAAAGACATTTTGACATATTTCCCGTTCCGTAGGTACTGAAACTGTCAATGTGCTAGTTGTACCACAGAATAATAATAAGTCTTGTACTACGTACAGAAGTTTTACTTCGCGAAGGTATTTAAAAAAATGTATGCTCAATGTCATTAACAATATGGTGTAATTTAGCCTGTCTCAAGAGTCAAGCACCATTTTGTTGACAAACGTCAGTGATCGGCACTGCGCCGAAGCTATAGGGCTGACTTCGGTAAAATGATGTAACGTATGGCGGAGGAAATACATGATTTAGCATGAATTATCATGAATAATATTAACTACTTATTTACCTCTCAGTGTGTTAAGGCAACTTAAAAAAGTACATTCTGTGTTTTTATTATTATTTAGGCAGTTAAATACTGCACAGTATTTAGTACACCATTTTCTTTATTTTCTTCCATCATACACAAGAATACGCGTGCGTGAGTCAATGTTCGCTCGTATGTGAGGCCTTGTCGAATAGTATCCTGTAGGTGGGCCATCGTGCGTGTTTTGTTTTCGATGTAAACTCGCGGAGATGAACAGGCCTGGTTGTACCAGGAGTTATTCTCGGATAAAAGTTTGGTCGAATTGGACCTACTCGTAAGTAATCTGCGTTTGGTGACAGGTAGGTACTTAATTAATATGACTCAGTTAATTGATATAATTTGCAAGTCCGAGCTTTACCAAAAGTGACAGAAGTCAAGTAAGTAGATTGAAGATATACTCTAGCTTAGCGATGAGCGATTATTACTAAATTAATCGAATTATTCGAATGGTCTCTGTAATTGAATGTATTCGATAAGCAATCGCAGTCATTCGATTGTCTTTGATTATGCGGCGAGCAATACCGGAGAGCGGTGCTACGAGTCAGAGATGTTATGGATATCCGTAACCGTAACCGAAACTATCGGATATCCAAAATAATAAAAAAACCGTAACCGAAACCGATTCAAAAGTTTCGGATAAAGGCGGAGTCTAAATCTAATATTTCTTAATATTTGTAATTTATCTGGCATTCCCTAGCACCATCTAATATCTCCACCTGTTTTACTTTTATCATAGGTGTCGTCATAGTACATAAAGTGGCTATGTGGGTCGCGCAGCATCTTGCTATTTGAATTTTATTTCCGGGGACTTCAAAGGTTAATCGCGCGATCTAACGAATTACATGCCTAAACCGTAAACGTAATGGTTGTTACTGTTTTCATAATTGGCTGTCGGAGATTTGATATCATCATCATCATCATTTCTTTCAGCCATAGGACGTCCACTGCTGAACATAGCCCCCCCAATGCTTTCCATGTTGATCGATTGGTAGCGGCCTGCGTCCAGCGCTTCCCTGCTACCTTTATGATGTCATAAGTATAGTATCTATAGTGTTACTGATAAGAATGCATCGTCATCATCGAATTACTAAATCGACAATCGAAAGTTCGATTTCTCGATTGTCATTAATTCGATTTTTTTTTCGAACAATCGCCCATCGCTACTCTAGCTAGGATTATACTCGTTACAGATGAATTAGGAAAATGACCTTACATGTCGCCACTAACATAATCTCTAATCTCGCATACAATACAAGTCCCTAAGATTGTAATATCAAATCTCATGTTATTTGCTGACTCATTTTTATTTGCTATAGATATAACGAAATAGTCAATTTACATGCTTATTGGTCGCTCATCTGAGTCGATGTCAACAACAGGCCCGTTTGCCTTGTTTATAACAAAAGTAAATTGGACAACACAGTTTAAAAACATGAGTAGTTAAATACTACGGCTACGGTCATAAACATCTGCATTCAGGATCTGTAGAACACGTTTACTAACCTCCGTTTCAGAATGAACGAATTTACAGTTTTGTGTGTAGAATATTAATCTGGTCGTAGGAAAAGCGAATTTAAAATTATTCCATGGCCGAAAACTTTTGGTGGACAAAGACGTCCAGAGAGAACCACTAAGGCTGAGAGGCACCACGTTATTTTAACCGTAACATTAACCGGTGCTTTTTGTATGGAGTATAACAATTTTTTGTCGTTTGTCAAAGTTAAAGTAAGATGGTGCAACTCAGCCTAAGTATATTAGTCCATGCCTGGCAGGCATTGCCTGTCTGTAAGAATCAATCATTAAGTTACAGTTTATAATCAAGGCTGAAAGGCTCTATTTGATAAAATTACAATCATAGATGACAAATGTTACAAATGAATTAGTTTTTTAATATAAAAAAAAAACTACTTTAACTTTCCATGATTCTGTACATTATTAAACATGGCCGCCCTTCAGACAGACGATTGTCCTATCCACGAACTGCACTAGTATTTATTTACTTACTAGTATTCATCCAATAAAGCTGCCTCCTCTCCCCAGGCTACGTATTGTTCGTTTCGGGGATCAGTTCAACCCGCCAAAGTTCGGGGAAGTTTTAATTACATTTACAGAATACTTCCGACGGTAATTGTTGTCTTAACCTTCTTGTGGGTTGTTTTACTACCAGAGTGCTGTACGTTAGTTTATATAGATGTTGTTCTTATGACGTGGGCATGCTGATCTGATGCAACAACTTTTTTTCGTTTACCTACTGATCTTGTCAGTTTGTGACGTATGAACATTAATTCAACATTTCTTCTAAAAGTTTATTTGACTTGATTGTAAAAGAGAATATGACAATTTCCTTGTTTGTTTCTTCGGTTAGAAGCTTTACCTATTGTTCAGAAAATATAATACGACATGACCTTTTAAAACAGTAATAAAAATATTTGTGGTTCGTGGAAAATACCAAATCTGGCGTAACAAATCAATGTTTGAAAAATGTAACTAAAAAAAATTCTGTTGAGTTTCATTTTCCAAGAATGAAGTTAAACGAAATCCAATACTTTCTTAAATGAAAACATTCGTTGTTTTGATTCGTAACCAAATAGATATTTACCAACACCCAAATATGTGAAAACATAGAGTATTTATAAATCAAAGTATCAAAAGTGAACAAAAAATCTAAAAGGTGAAAAATGCCTATTTATATTATAATTAAAAAAAAAATACCACAGATGCTAATATAAATCATACTTTGGAAAATGCCTTTTTTAATGTGTCTAATCTGGAATCCTTGCCCTCTGTCAATGAGAACGTAGGCCCTGTAGGGCGTACCAAATCCTCGGTCTTTTATGAGGGTTTGGATAAGGAGGGCGTGTCCAACAGTCCACAGCATAAGTGTGTGCAAAAAGGTTACTCCTTACTACGAGTGACATAAAATACACCCACTTTTCAGTTACAAATTTTAGAACACCTTAGTTCTCTTTCACATAAACATGATCGCAAACAGTCTCAAAAACGAATTGGAACATCCATTTCTATGCTGATAGATGGGTCTGCCTCAGACTATAACTGGACATAGCTGATTACACAAAAACAAGCCTTTTTATACTGCTCTGGAATGTTATTACTTCCGATTTTCGAAATCTTACTTCGGCTGTGATAAGCGATTAATTTCCTTTAATTATCTTTTAAAAATATCCTATGTTCTATATTTTATATGTCTATGTTCATCAGGGAGAATGTATGATCAGACAAAAAATCAAATCCTTTCTGTTTCTCTATGTATACATTTTGTAGATTGTCACTGTTGACATTTTTTTGGCGTCAATCCAGCGAGTCTTCTGAATAAACGTTCATTGTGTCTTCAGATTCACAGAATCCCATGGGAGAAAAAACCCTGACTCCGCGTCTGAAGCGAATAAAAAGGTTTTACTTGTAATTACTTTACATGTGTTACGTGTATGGATACCCGAGTATGCCAAAGGTTAAATTTAGAGTTGTGTGAGACTAGTGTTTGATTGCATCTTCATCCGTGTAGATTTAAATAAATTATAGCCTATCTTGATGTATATGATAATTGTAAAGTTTCATCAAACTATTGTAACTAATCTAATGTCCACTAGTCTTTTTGGCTTGAAGCACGTAAGCTTAAACATCATCACCAGTATTCAACATCTCAATCAGCTACTCTAGTCTAATTTACCAGGATTTTGCTTACACTCTCCACGTTGGCTAGACGGGTTGGGAAGACCTGTAGGCCTAAGATGCGCGCCGCGATAAGCGGTTATCACGCCATTTTATCGATTTTGCCCATACATTTTGACGTCGATAAAAGTTATCACGGCGCCCATCTTAGGCCTACTGAAGTTCGAATTATTTGTCCCATACTTAGTTGTCTTCTACGACATCTACACGACGAGGATTGCATAGTCGCCTTTTACGACATCCACGCAAAGACTGTAACTCTGCCGACACCAAACGGAACGGAAGCATAAGCTTAATTTACTATATCATAACTTGCAACATTGTTTGAATAGCCTCGCTAATTCTCGGTAGTGCTATAAAATGTGGTTAACCCTCGCTGTACGAGGTGGGGTGTGACACACCCCAGTCCTTTAAAAATAGCCACAATTTTAAAAATTTGCAAGTGCTGAATTTGAAATTCTCAGTAGCTGGAATTATGACACTGCTGCTTCGATCAGCGTTGCAAAATCAGTCCAGCGGTGACTACCAACTGAGTTACATGCCTTTAAAGTTCCTGTGGGTGTCACACACCCCACCTGGTACGGGACGTTGTTAAAAAGTTTAAAAAAAAATCTAACAGTTTTGGTGTAATTTATATATTTTTAGCTTTGTCAATTGAATAAAATTCAATACAAATATTATTTTTCGTGATTTTTACGGTATCTGAAATTTTCAAGCACTTTTAGTCAAATGAGATGACTTTTAGTGCGAATCTGGAAGTTTAGTACCTACTGAGATCCGAAGATGTATGTGAACATACACTTATGGGCTACAATTTATACTTGGTGATACAATTTATGGGCTACTGAAATGGAATAACATATTTTATAAATAAATAAAATTGTTACGCTCCCATTTTATGCATTGAGCATACTCATTTTCTTTCATTAGAATTGTGGTAAATTGAAAACCGATGATCAAAACAAATTTATACCCTTCCAGTTTTTAATTTACTTTTAAATTATAAGTAAATACTTGTACTTTGTTAAATAAAAACGGTTGTCATAATTAAAGGCACTAATTAAAAATTATACATAGGAAACTGATTCCTAAATTACAAGAACAACGGAAATTGTGTCTTTTTGTTTTTTTATGATAAAAATGTTATAATACATTTTTTCAGCTCAGAGCATTTCTTAAACCTAATTAGCGCATACGTAAATAATCAATATTAAATATAAAATTCCACCTAAAAAAATGTTGAATGAAAATTTTATCACTTTGTATATTGGGGTGTGTCATACCCCACCTGGTACGGGACGTAACTTTTAGTCACCTCGTACACGGAGGGTTAAACTAACATTTTAATCTCCGAGCTGCATTTCAACTCGCACAGTCAACGGCGGATTATCTCTGCCGGTGCAGTTCCTGCATAAAGTTGCGGAGCTGGTGGAAGTTGGTGTTGATCGTATTGATAGTTAGTGGAAATGGTTCTACGGAAATGATTTTATTTCAAAAGCTAAATTACTATTCGTAAGGTCATTATGTATATTCGCTGAATTATTATTCATATTTTTTTGTCGCGAAGTTCTCTTCTATCGTGTGGTTTACAAAAATTGAGTGTTTTTTTTTATAAAAATACAAAATTTTTAATCAAGGGTTATCCCTTAAATTTAATGAACCGCCCATAGGCATCTGATGTGGCTCAATTGGACCTAGCTCCGAAGCAAGAATCATGTTTTTTTACACTCAGTTTGATTAATTCAAGCAAGGATAACAAACTAGACAGTAATTTAATACAACGTGAATCTAACTCAGTCCCAGAACCTCAGGATGAGTCTGTGCCTGAGAAAGCATGATAAGTCACTTTGAGCCATGTCAGACGCGTAAAGCTCATGTCAAGTCTGAAAATCTTCTGATGTCAGCGGTTACAAGTTACAACCTACAACATACCTAGAACTCATTAGTTCACAACTAGACAAAAATAATTTAAGTGTCAGTGGGTCACGTACTCGCGTTCTCACGTAACTATTAAAAAAACTTGAGGTTTCTTTCCAAAACATGAGAGAGACTCAAAACGAACTCAGAATTAAAGGCGTCATTAGAAGAAACCTTTGGCGAGCAAATTGGCCTGTTGTGGAAGCAATGGAGCCGAGGAGAGGTGATACTCAGGACGGAAAGGACTTGGGTCACTGCAGATAAGCGGCTGCGGGTCGGAATGGGGTTTTTATGTGGCAAAAGGCTGGTACTTGACCGCAATCACCTGATGGTAAAGCCCATATTTACAAACGATGCTTACTTAAGTAAAGCAGCAAATCGAACGCACATCATTGAATAGAGCTATGTGATTGGTTCGTGTCTGTAATGAGTCCTCATAGTAATGATTGTGAACACGGGCGTAAGTGTACATATTACAATCTAGGGTAGTGCATGTCTGCCCAGTAAATAATTATTCGCTGTATTAAATTAATAATATTCTCGGACAAAGCTTTATATAAATGCCTTGATAAAAAAGGGCTTACGTATTTTTAATTTTTCATTGTCAAAAACACAACTATTGCGGCTCAGGGATTGAATGTTTGGATTAAAAGAGTTTGTATGTTAAAAATTACTGTAAAAATTAAATGCTGTAGCCAATAGTACTTCTGAATACTCATCTTGAGAAGGATGAGCATTGGAAGTTGAGTTTTTTGGAAATGTTGTTGTAGATTTTGTTTTAGAATTTTCTAGGGCATCGTGTATCAAAGTGTTGTGTTGACCGGAACATTTGCGGCACGTTTTCGTAGAGTTGCATTTTTTGCCATTATGTGAGAATAGGCAATTTACACAAATACCAAGTCTGTTAATGGTCATCAGTTTTGTTTCGTTCGACATTTTCAAGAATGTTGTGCAATTATAAATGCCGTGTTCATTTTTACACAAAGGACACGTGTAACTCGATACATGAAACGTTTTCGCAATATTACCGCCGTTGTTTGTGCGATTTGCGTTAAAATATGGTTTTTTATAGTTTGATGTTGTAAAATATTGAGATCCTGATTGATTGTTAGATTTTTGAGAAGGTATTTCTTGTTTACGTCGAGATGATGTTTCTAGCACAGTGAACTTGCTCTCGAGAAAGTCTAGTAGTTCTTGTAAGTTGGGTAAAGCACGTGGATTGTTGACTGATTCTAAGTAGTCAGAGTAGGTTTCAGAATCTAGTTTTTGAGACAAAATATGAACTATAATTGGGTCCCAAGTTTCTGTTTCCACGCCAAGATTTTTGATGGCATGAAGTGTTTCAATTGTTACGTCATGCATTTTCTTAATGTTTGTTAGTGAAGGTTGCTGCATAGTTGGTAGGTTGAATAGTATGTTGATATGAGACGTAAAAATTAGTCTTTCGTTGTTATATCGATGGTTCAAGATGTTCCAGGATGTTAAGTAATTGTCAGAAGATATTGACAAATGTTGAATCAACCTCTCAGCCTCACCTCTCAGTTTACTTTTCAGAAATTGCATTTTCTGTGCATGTGATAATGTTGGATTGTTATGAATTGCTTCATTGAACAAGTCTTTGAAGGACACCCACTGCGTGTAGTTCCCACCGAACACCGGGATGTCTAATGTTGGAGTAGTTTTTTCTCTATGCGACACTGACCACATTTTCTTGTTAATTTCCCTTTTCAACATGTTGTATTGTTTTTCGTTTTTAGAAAACCTTGCTTCGTACTCTAAGTTTTTTCCATCTAACTCACTGTCTATTTCCCAATGTAAGCTGTCTATTGTTGTCCAACGTGTTTCTAATAATTTCAATGCGTCCTCAAACTCCCACTTATCTGTCATCTGTTCTATGTTGATATTAGACACTGTTCTCTCAAATGCCTTGAAGTTGCCTAGCTGTTTACGTAATGTTTCGTCTAACTTGCTGTAGGATCCTTGTTCACCCTGCAGCTGTTCTGTCCCTGACATTCTCTGTTTATCAGACATCTTTGAGGTAGATGCCGTCTGTTGTGATTGGAATTGTTGACAATCACTGTTAATGAGGTTTTTGAACTGTGTGTAGATCGCTTTAGTCGCGTCGTACTGTTTGTTTTCAAAATATGGGTCTGTTTGGCTAACGTTTTCTACTAATTGTTCGTGATTAAATTGGAATTCATTCCATAGTTCCTCTAGTTTGTTCCACCGCCTTTTGAAATACTCAAAACTGTTCTTACGTTCAGCGCCATCCTTTTTATAGTTCTTAAACTCCCGTTCGATATCTTCGGAAAGCAGGTATTGCGATTCCAAAGTTACCATGTTTGATGTTATTGTTAAGAGAAATAAATGGACAGATCTTACAGGTGTTGTTCAGCTTACGGGCTGCTGCACACGCTGCTGATGCTCCGTCCTGTTGTTGTTGATGTTGATGTTGTCCAAACACTGCAATCCTTTCACCAATGTTTTGCTAGTTCATACACCTCACTTATCGACACCAAACCAAAGTTTTTTACCGACTCGCGAGGCCGTTGCTCGAAGGACCAATATTGCGGCTCAGGGATTGAATGTTTGGATTAAAAGAGTTTGTTGTTAAAAATATAGTTCTATTCCATGTTCCACAGTAATGTTAAAAATGTTAGACTTATGTTAAAATGTTATGTTAAAATGTTAAAAATGTTATGAGCGCACCCGGTCGCGATGGTTCCGTGATTTGCACTAATTAGTTATTTGAGGTAAAATCGATGCATCGCGAACGAGTGCGCTGATTCAGTTTGTTCGGTCATATTACACCGAACATCAACCAATAGTTAATTTACTTTTTCTCCGGAGAGCCCTTTGGAGATTTATTCAGATATAAAAACACAAAAAATTTAAAACCAACATTTTAAGTTGTACAAATATTTTAGGATGAAGGTAGGTTGCGCATTATGAACAGGACTTGGACGATTGGATTCATACTGCGCAAAAATGGCACTTACTGAACAACATGCGACATTTTGGCCTTCAACTAACATTTTCTTTGAAAGTAGGTGTGTATTAACGTAATCATTTTACACTTTACTTGCTTTAAGCGGCGAAGTTTCCCCATCAGAATTTATGCTAAGCGATGCAATTTGGAGAACTTTTGATTCTTTCAATTTCCGCTCTCGCTTCTGCATAGCCGCCGTAAAAATAATGGGGTATAAGTACCCGCTTCTCCACGTAGGGTAATTTACCCGAATCGAGGGTAAAAATTAAATTACTCTTGCAAACTTGGGGACATCATGCGGATTATTCGTTTTCACCCAATTTCACGTTTGATTAAAACGGTTGGTCAATTTAGGAGTTCTGTAAGGTAAACCATTGATGTCGACAGTTACTTTGATTTGGCCGCTTTTGAGCTTTTACTTTCATGTTTATTAATATAATTATTAACCTTTTCAACTGTTTTAGTTTCTGATATTAGAGCATAGAGATAGTTAATTTATTCCTGAAGGAATTACTAATCAAAATCAATTTCTGATTAATTAATAGGTATATGGGAATGAAAAGCAATTATTCTTGAATGATAGAAATTGCAGACCGTAATTAAATTCACTCACACAGTAATCGAAGCCTAAAAACTATTACCACTACACTATAAAAGCACAAAAAACCTTTCAGTAATGCGAAACTGACTTGTGAAAAAGTTTGCCTTGGAACTAAATACTAACCAACTAACAGAAAAACAAGTAAATCAATAGGACGAATTGATATTACAGTTCTGTGTTTTTAGTTTACAAACTGAAAAATAAATTCGTGTGTAGAGAAAGAAAAATACCAGAACAAACAGAGTTACATTTTACTTTGTGGCTTGCAACAAAAATAAACGAAAGCAAAGCTAAATTACAAAAAAAAAATTGTTACACGCCCAATTGAGCACAAACAACTGAACCGCAGGAAAAATTACAGTTGCGCAAACCGCAAAACTTTATATTCAAGTTCCACAAACTCTGCATAAACTATTTACTGAAACATTAACACATAAATAAAGCGCGACAAAACAACGATGAAACCGCGAAATTGCTTTAAACAAAACCCAGCGATGCAGTGATATCCGGATCACGCCCGATATAACCGGTTTCAGCCGGTTATTACCGGTTTTGGGCCGATAAAACTGGGCCGTTGCCGGCACGTTGCCAGATGTCCGGAGTTTTATGAAAATTACGGCTCAGAAACCGGTGATAATATGCGGAACAAATGTTGCGATCGAATAAAATATACGGTTTAAAGTTTATTAATAATTTTGTGCCGTGAAACGGTTTGCCTCGCTGGGAATTGTCAATGGCCGAATTACACGCCGTTTTAAATAAATCTCGTCGCTTTTCGATAACGAGAATTGGTTTTCATCATCATGGTAGTACAATTTAAATTAAATACAGTTTATTTTTTGGTTTAAGTGTTATAAGAGCACATCTCGAATTTTGTGTGAATTCAATTGGCGATTTGTTTGGTTGGGAAAACAACCTAGTTGATGTGTTACGAGTACAGTGTGCCTACCATGAGTTTACGTTAGGTGTGCTCGCTAGCGACTGCGTAAAAAAATGACATTTAAATGTATGACATATTGTGCAGCGCCCCTAGTGGCTACTTTCAAGAAATAAAATCTTCATAGAATTTTTTGACGTATTCGCTAGCGAGCTCACCTAACGTAAACTCATGGTAGGCACACCGGTATCGTTTGCGCTTTTCTATTAAAGTTAGATATTGTTTACAAATGATAACTAAAGTTTTGGGGCAAAATAAGATACTGAAAGTTAATGTTACGCCTCAATAAATCCTTACTACCGTCATCTAAATTCATAGACCGGGATCATCGTGTTTAGATGAAACATCTTATGTAGTTATAATAGGGTCGATTTTTCAATAAAAATGTAGTATTTTGTGCTGTAGTATGTAGTATCTCTTTACTATCATAGTTTTTGTCTTGCTTTTCCTGGTCGTGCACACTCTATGAATATAAAGCAGCGTTGTGACAGAACAGCTTCATTATTTAGGGTGAAACACACGTTTTAGGAGATATACGATTTAATAAACGATGATGTGGCTGTATTTTTTGTGCTGGAGCTTGTAATAATAGAGACGGGCTGAACTGTTTATATTTTGTTTGTGTGAGTAGAATATTGTAATATTCGTTACTAAAAGGACTTTTTGATATGAGTTAATAGAATAATGGAGATCGTCGGTCCGTTCAGAAAAGAGGCGTCCAGAAGGACTTAGTAGAAACTAAGTGATGTAAAATTAAGATGTGTTGTAAAGATTATGAATTTTTAAAATTATTAAGATGCAAGAGTGAGCCGAGATGTGGTCCTTACTAATCCTTTTCTTCATCTCTGTCAATCAGCGTCATTTCCTATTACCATGACACGATATTTGCTATGTTGACAATACAGATTTGCTGTCAAAAAAGTCGCCATTGGTATCATTGGTAAAAAATAATTAGATTATTAAGGTCTGTGTCAAATAGCAAGTCAAATTGCCGTCACGTGTGTGCGGAATTATTTTTTAATATGTCCTGACATTTGCGTCCCCCGCTGTGACCCCACCACACGTCACATCAGATTAGGACGCCGCAGCCTTGCTTGCACAGGCTCAATTTAGGTAATGTTACCTTACTTCTACATTCTAAATATTAAAAAAAAACTTTGTTTTGCAAAATTTTCCAATTGGAACCAGTAGTTTCTGTTATATCCACGTTCAAAAAAAGTCTTTAGATTTAGGGTGGATTTGACCATAGGGTCATTCCATGACAAATGTTACCGAGGGTGAAAAACTAAATATGTTCTTTTCGCATTAAATCTGACGAATTTTGAAAGTATACGTTCCAAATTATAATGTGCAACAAAAAAAATCTAAAAGAAACAAGTAATTTTTAAGTTATTAGTCTTCAAAGTCTATACTTAAGTCAACTGTCTGAATGATCATTTTCTCTCCAATTATTAGTAATACGATTAAAAAAAAACTATCAATCTGTGAAACGTTTTGCCACTATATGATTCAAGGGTATTTATCATAGTATTGGTAGACAGCGTCATAGTCCCAAAAAAATTTATAATCATCAAGTTTTAAGTGTGTTTTCTTGTTACTTCGGCGATGTAACACCCGAAACAGAAAAACAGGTATTTGTTTTATTATTGTACCATACACATGGATTAGGGTAACAATATTTGGTAAAAGTAAGGTCATGGTAGTAATGATTTTAAATACTAACTAAAATCTGAGCATGATATTAATTTAGTATGTTTCTTTCTTGATTAAAAACTGTAACACCCGAAACGTTTCGGGTATTACATTTTTATTTATATGTCGATATTGTGTGTATATTGCTTGGAGAAGTGAAAAAGTATTACTGTGAGGGTCCTTTGACCTCCCACTAGTGCTGGCATCGGAAAAGGAGTCATATTTCTCAATTATGCCTTTTTTGAAATGTCGACTTAACACTAAAATTAAGGTATTGCTAAAAAATGTCGATGTTTGACATTTCCAATAAATATCGTAATTAGAAATTAAAGTAATGCTATTTCAAGCCAAAAACAATAGAAAAAGCTATATTCTGAGGAAAAATTAAACTTGAACTTTGTATATTTTTTTAAAAAAAGCTGATTCGTAATTTCAAACCAGAATTCGCTCTATTTGTGTTTATTTGTTGTACTCCTTATTTTGTAGTACCTAGAGACTAGTAAAACACCGATTTTATAGATAAATTGCGTTGAATTTTCGTACTCGTAACACCCGAAACAGAACCATTGTAACACCCGAAACAAAGAAAAAAATTATAAAAAAATAGTAAAACGTTTTATTTAACAGTGATTGTATATTACATGGTTTGTAAATTTCATACTTTAGAAGTCCTGTAAGTTTTAGGTATGATTCATTAAAAAAATTTGCTAAATTTCGAGTAAATGCAGCAACAGTCAGAACATAGAGGCAAAATCTCGTAACGCCCGAAACGCACACTTTTCGACTCATATTTTCGTTATCCTACATTCTAAGCTGTACAAACTTTATTATTTAAATAAAACAACTAAAAACGGACAGATTAAGCCACTAACATTATTAAAATACTATTTCAAAATACATGAAATTGTTGAATATGTGTGTACGAACGTAACACCCGAAACGATGGAATGACCCCATACAAGAGTAAATATTAATCTCAGAACAACCGTCAGTAATTCGAAATTTTGACATATTTCCCATACTGAAACTGTCAATGTGCCAGTTATACCAGGAGTTATTCTCGGATAAAAGTTTGGTCAAATCGGGCCTTAGACTGCCCAAAACGGAGCAAAGGTTACCCAAAGGTGCTTCCACCCAATAAATCTAAGCACCAATTTCATTAGCCGCCCCCGATACTCGTTAGCATCCCCTAGGCGCTCCCTAACATCATTTGGTACACCTGCAGACTCGGCTAATATTATTATATCAATTTAATTAATAGGTCTTAACAGATATTAGCCTAGATGTTATTTTTAGTTACATTAATAAAATTAATTTGTGTTTTATGAAGACGTTATGTCGTTAAATACACGAGTGCACATCAAAAAACATCTTGGTATCGTAGGATAATATCTGTACCCCCAGTGAAAAGGGATCTAACTCGACTTAGATCAAAATTGACTTTATAACATAATGTGAATCTCTGAAAAATTAGCTATTTTTGTATCTAATCGGTATGTTTCTACGACGTATAGAAAAGAAAATAATGTTGTGCCAAATGATACAAGTAAGGCTTTGTGA
This sequence comes from Ostrinia nubilalis, assembly GCF_963855985.1. NCBI lineage: Eukaryota > Metazoa > Arthropoda > Insecta > Lepidoptera > Crambidae > Ostrinia > Ostrinia nubilalis. The sequence continues at coordinate 952,906 of NC_087111.1, read as the reverse complement.
ACCAATTTTGAGTTTTCTTTCGTGTATATTGATACATGTCTACTTTTAACAAAGTGTACCGAAGGCTTCTTTCAATTTTTTATTGTGTCAAGAGGTATGACTCGTGTTACTACTTTTTACACGATTGAAGTTGTTCAGATTGAATTTGTGATTAACAATATAAGATGACTCATATTAATATACACAAAAAAACTATGTATTGTTGGTTGGTGAAAAAGAATGTAACTTAATTTAAATCACAAAAAGTAAAAAACAAAAGGTTATTTTTTTTGTGTATAATGATTCAATTAGACTAATACCATTAACCACAAAAGTTTCGTACATGTGTAAAATGTTATAAGTTACTTAGATCAGAAACATTTGAAAATCGCAACTAATAATTTGGTTAATTATTTGGTGTAAAATGATATAACTTAGCCCAAACGTCAGATTAAAGGAAAAAATAATGTCGTAGTTTATAAATCAAAGAACTTTAGTTAATAGTTTTAATAAATAATGGTGAACATCTACTAGTTAAACATATTATAATTGAATTCAAAGTGCCTAACGTCAATAAAAGTACTTAATAAGTGCATTATAGAATTTACAAGAGCTCCAACTACCAGAACTCTTTATAAACAAAACTCATCACCTTTGACAACAAATTGAACTGGGCGAGTCATGTCGAGAACAAAATAAAAATGGCCTGTATAGCATTCCATCAGTGCAAGAGACTCATTGGTAGTAGATGAGGTCTCAACCTAAAGATAACACTTTGGCTGTACACGTCGGTTATATGGCCCTCTTACACATATTATTATGGATCACTTGTATGGTGGCATAGAACACAACTATCCACAGCAAGATCAAAACTCCAAAGCCTGCAACGCATAGTAAGCATAGCGGCCACTAGTTGTATGAGAACCACTCCATCGACATCACTTGAGTACCTTCTGAATCTTAGATCTTTAGACCTCTTCATTCAGGAGGAAGCGCAAGTAGCCGCTTTAAGACTTAAAGGTCAAGGACATATAAGAAGCAAAACAAGGAGACAGGACAATCCACGATCCTGCACAAAACCCTAATAAAAGAAATACCTCTCACCGAGGCACCCATCGACAGAATTCCCTGTGTTCAAATCTTCGACTGAAGATTATAATATCCAGCTTACAGCGGAAACGCAAGATTGCTCTGGAATCAATGAACTTAGGATATACACTAATGGCTCCAAAACCCAAAAAGGTACAGGAGCTGGTGTCTTCTCGAATTACCTAAATATACTAAGAATATCTACAACACTAGATAAACACAATACAATTTTCCAAGCAGAATGCAATCAGAGCAGCACAGGCGATTGCAACCATAGACATCCGAGGTCTGAATATAAAAATAATCTCAGATAGTGCAAGCAATACAAAGCAACTTAATATACTACATTATAATACTTATATTGGAACGCCATGACGCGCTCCTAAGTCATTGCAGACGCAAATGGCGTTACCCTGCACTCCTGAAGTAGATCAAAGGGCACAGTAACTCCTTGGGCAACGACGCAGCAGATGAACTGGCCAGAAAGGGATCGTACACGACGGTATTTGGTCCGGAACAATTACCTATAATGCCGATACCATATGCACAGATCAAGACCAGGCTGCGCTCCAAAATAGAAAAATAACACCACACAGAATGGAAAGATTGTAAAAGATGCAGGCAAACAAAAGATGCAGTTGTGGATATATCGAAAAAGTTCCCCCGCAGCCTCATAAGACTAAACAAGGACAACATCCACAAGGTCCTAAGTGTAATAACAGGTATGTTAAACAAACACCTACACAATATAGCTGTTACAGACAGCCTACTGTGTAGAATATGCATGGAGGCAGAAGAAAAACCGCAGCACGTGCACAAGTAGTGCACAAGCGTAGCAGATCAACAGGCTCAAATTCTCCAATTACCAGGGTCGCTGCAGAAGGCCTGTAGCGACCTAGATAGGCTGCTGCTACTTGGGGGGATCTGAAGCTATTGGAATAGGAAGATAAATTACAAATAGCACACAATGGTCTAATCAAGAGGCTAAGTGCAATATTCGATTGCCCTGAGAAACTATCTACGAAAGTCCTTATGAATGGATACTATGTATAAAGTAAATAATTATGTAAATGGCATGTGTTGCTGGACTTTATCTGCTTAGCTCGCAAGTATAACATGTCTTGTTAATTCATGTCTCTATTGATTTAAGAAGATTCCCGCCCTAGGCAGTTCGATTTTTTCAAGTTATTTATGATTTAAGAAGAGTCTGACAAGGGTGGCTAAATTTTTTGCGCTGCTTCTTCTCAGCACTGGTCCATTTATGTCCCAAAATTATTGTAGGGTTCAAGTAATACTAGGACGTGTTAAAGGGCTTTTTAAAAGCCTCTTTGTTGAAAACAAAAGCATTTTATGAATTTACTTTTATATTATCCTTCTGTAGCCAAAAGGCAATCAATATACCTTGACATCACCATCTCTGGTCCAGGGTTTGATTCCTAAAGAGGTAATTGTAGAAAACAAACTTTTCTCTGTCTCCTGTCTAATTAGTTCATGTGAAACCATTGTTATTTCTGGTCTTTACTACACAATTGCTTCAGCTATACTTACTTTATAATAGGAGATATTGTATGTGATTTAGGCCGATATCATTCATGGTATATGGTGTAATAATGAATAAAATAGTAGTTTCAGATCAGAATAAACATTTAAGGAGTAAATAATTAGAATTCAGTCTCAAATTCTAGCCTTATTCCTTTATAGTCGCCACTTATATCACTTTACACATAATTATTAGGATACTTAGATCGCTATTATGTTAGTTAGATCAGTTTACACATTTTTTTTCTCTCCACAAAATTGGTGTATATTAATATAAGTAACAATTTTTGGAAGATTTACCCTAAATAACCTAAAATAATAATTCCTCATAGTGTAATTACTTATGTTTGTTTTACAACTTTTTCTAAAATTGAAGAAACAAAAAATTATCAACAGAAATGGTGGAAAATGTATCACTTTACACTTGTTAACGTGTGGTTAATTCAGTGTGGTGTAAAATGATTTATATCTCATTACATCACTTTACACGAATGTAAAGTTGTCGTGCATAGTGATATAACTAGGTTTTTATTTAATTACGAAAAAACCACAAGCTATATTTCCCAAACTGGCACACTGCCTAATTATATCTAACATTACCTTTCACCTAAAAAATATTTCACCAAGTTATCTCTAATAGCGACGAAGCAGGATTTTTTTTAACTTCAAATGCGATTTCCCAAAAATCACCATTTTCGACTTAACTCCCTTTTCACTGGGGGTACAGTATGTTATCATTACCTATCATTAAGTCATTTACTTACACCCGTATTCATAAACGATGCTTGCATAAGTGAAGCAGCAATTCTAACGCACAGTGTTGAATAGAGGTCTGTGATTGGTTCGTGTGTCACCCTGTGCGTCCATGCGCACTATGAGACCTCATAGTAATGTTTGTGACTTCATTGGTTGGGTTTTTGTGGCGGTCAAGCTGTAGATCCTGGCTACACAGGAGTTGCAGTGGTGGGAACGAGAGGTGGGAATAGTCCCGTTTAATGTTTGTGACTACAGGCGTATGTCTGCACTGCAGGAGCAGGGTTACCTACGCCATATCGAATGACAAATGATCGAAAATCAAAATATCGAATACGTTTCATCGAACGATCAAAATATCGAACGATCAACATATCGAATGCTCAAAATATCGAACGTTCAGAATATCGAACGATCAAAATATCGAAAGTCGATATAGACGTTTTTATTTAATTCATCAACCTTGCTCGGCTCCGGTGCATGGTTGTGTTTGGTCGTACAACTTTTCAACAAATGTTCCTCGGCTCCTTGCCTCTTTAGTTTACTAGAAGTGAAATGAAGGATGTGGCCTACACTCCCCACTCTGACTATGTTGAGATGGCCTGTAGTTCGCATACTTCTTTCTTTAAAGCTGTGGTGATTTCTTACTACATTCACGTAAACAGGATCCACAAAACTTCTTCTATATTTTTAAGAATAATCATAAATAAATCGTAGTGTATGAAAGTGTAGGTACCTAATGTGTATGTACTGATGTACTCGTATAGTATAGCGTCGCAATGTTGTGAGCTAATGTAGTAAGCTAGTGTACGAGTATATGAGAACTAGCCAAGTCAGACTTTAGGCTACAATATATTATCCTAAGTTATAAAAAGAAATGATATTTTATGTTGTTTTAAACAAATTTCAGGACTGACCATTGAACTTGGCATCCATTTTGATCTTCACTTTCCCGCCATTTGCTTAGGATTAACGTTGTATCACTTTGAATCACGTCCTAAAATCTTGTTACACCGATTTGGGACAGGGTGAGAGGGTATAATATCGATAACACCTAGTCCTCAACAATGCCTTCATTAAATTTTATAGGAACCCATTGTTGAGGTCGTAAGCTGACACCAAACCTTGGTTGCAAGAAACAGATATACTCATAGCTACATGTTAATATGATGTGGGGACACAGGACTGAGTTTTTTGTCCCTTGCATCCAGTTTATTTTTAAAGGTTTGAAAAAAAGTTAACCAGCGCCAAGATTTAGTTTTTTAGCTTCTAAAATTAGCCCTTTAAAAATAAGGAAAAGTTTTCATTAAATGGATTCCTTTCTTTATTTTATAGTCTAAAAAATACCTTTTGGGAAAGTTTTATTTAAAGCTTTAAGCAAGTAGGTCTAGTAGTAAATTATTCAATAAATGTTCTATTTACTGTAATGCCTTTTATAGACTTTATAGACATGGACATTAGTTGAGATATAAATTAAAATTCATATCAAAATTTTTACAAGACAAATATTTCCCTTAAGTTATATTGTTATTTTATTGTCCATTTGAAATTAAAGCTAAAACATAATTATGGACCTTAAGCACTTGGCAATTAGGAGAGAGGATTCGTAACAATAATTACGACAGAGATTACGAGGACGTGACGTCACTGCTAAGTATTTCAACAAAGTCGACTTACGAGAGCGTTTTGACAGCTCATAAAATGTTATTTGGGCCTTACGAATTTATAATTTCACGGTAGTATTTATTTACTTATGTAGATGTATTTTATACTATTGTCTGGAACTTTCCATGCTTTTTCTTTCATCATGAAGATTAATATTTTCAAATTCAAAATGGTTGATTTGGTCCTTTTCAGGGCATATAAACAACGAATAGAGCTCTACCACCAATAATCCGGGACTGGATAATCGCAGGGTGGTGAGTAGAAGAAACTCATCATCATCATCATTATTTCAGCCACAGGACGTTCACTGCTGAACACAGGTCTCTCCCAGTGACTTCTACATCGCACGGTTGGTAGCGGCCTGCATCCAGTGCCTTCCTGCTGACTTTATCAGTTCGTCGTCGAAGAAACTCAGTCACCTTTAATCAACGTTCTATTATTACGAGTATACAGCATTTACACAATATCCAAGATTTAGTGCGAATTTGACGACACATTTATTTTGAGTCACCCTCCACTAAAATTTTATAGGAACCCATCAATTCTGCCATAACAGTGTGTGCTCACGAGACACAGGTCCCATAAAGGGCCATTCTGGCGGAATACCCACAACACACAATTTAGGTGGCCTAATAAAATTAGGGGGTGGTGGGGATGACGCTTAGGGCCGATAGTGCTAACGAGGGCCAAACTATATTAGGGTTGGACGTATGAATTTGGGACTACCCACATATATGATTGGGTGCGTTTGTGGTAGTTATATGTTGCGTTTGCCATGATATAGTATTATTAGTTTTTGGGTTATGGTTTGTTTGCTTGGGAAAGTAGAACTAATTTTATTGTAACTACGCAAACTATAACAATTATTAAACAGTCTACTGGATACTAAAATGTATTATTTCCTATGAAACGTTAAATACCAACGTTAGAATAGGAAATTAAGGAAGTCTCCATGACATTATAATTTGTCACCCGCGGGATTTTAACCTGCTACAGCTGGCTTAGCTCGTCACGCAAATAACCAAGTCAAGCATTTGTCAAGTATTTCCAAAATTATAATGTTTAGTTAAAATAAACAAGAATAAATGTCTATCACCAGTCTATTACTGGGGGTATTTCGGACTTGACAGCTAAATGGAGTTAACAATTAATTTAACTAGGCTTTTATTTGGATGAATCAAATTCTTCTGTCAGTCATATACGTATTTGGAAGCTTCGCAATGCTAATTAAGCTATGTTAAGGCACTCAAATTTATTGCTATACAGTGTGAAAAAATGACAAAAATCTCTGATATTTTTTTTCCATCGATAAAAATGGATCTAGTTTCATACGTGCACTTTATCAAGACTCACACTGTACTTTTCTGAATAAAATAATATGAAAATTTTTAGTTGCAACTTTTGCAACAGTCTTTAAACCGACTAGTTAATTTTGCTATTAAAGGTATGTATTATAAAATATGTACATTTTGAAAACAAGATAAACTTTTGTCTAATCTAGCTATTTATTTAATTTAGTCTTTCAAAGTTTTCTAATTGTTAACCAACTTCAACAAAAGGAGGAGGTTCTCAATTCGGTTGGTATGTTTCTTATTCATCATCATCATCATCATCATCATCTCAGCCATAGGACGTCCACTGCTGAACATAGGTATAGGTAATAATGGTAGAAGGAAAGCGCTGGACGCAGGCCGCTACCAACCGGGCAACATGGAAAGCATTGGGGGAGGCCTATGTTTTTTTATTAGAAGACTCAAAATCAAAATCAAAAATATTTATTCAGTTTAGACCACAAGTGGCACTTATGAACGTCAATAGAAAATAATAAAAAAAGAAAAGGTAGCCCTTATGGGGCACTTTACATGTCTCCTTATCTTTTGGGACCAGCGCTTCGAGACAAACATATGGCAAGTGCTGAGAAGAAACGCCGGAACAAACTCAGTCACATTTACAGACTTTAACCCACTTTATACTACCGTCGTTTTAAAACAACACATAGAAACAAAAAATTTTGGAGAATATGTAGGTACTTTTGTTTTTATTTATTTATGTTACTTGACAGGTGAAGGCTTTGTCGACTTAGTCTATGTGGCAAATCTTAATAATTCATTAGGTTTTCCATAATATTTACAAGTTTATTTAGCCATTTTCAACGATGAGTTTTCAAGATAAGTAATAATAATTAGTTGCACACTTTATTGAGATTGTTTATATAAAACGTGATGTTAGTATCATAAACTACATATAAACATCAAATCACACTGATTCAGAACCTTTGGTAAGAAGTTATAACGAAAAATAACTGGTGTTGTTTATAAACGCCAGCAGTAAAATGTACTACTTTATCTTTCAAGACATTATTATTTTATTTTTTACTGTAGGACACATTATCAGGCTCTGGAGCTTCATGATTTCGTCGAGGAGCTAGAAAATGACGATAATTTTCCAGTACTAGATTGTCTGATGATTATTGATACAGTAGTTAATACATAGATACCTATAAACAATAACAACACAACTAGAATAAAAACAATTACTGAGCAGTGGCTCAGTGGTCCAGTGGCCCCAATAGGATTATTCCACTATGTTCACCTCGGTGATATCACCTGGGTGAAGAAAGTGTTATTTTTCGTGTCCTCATTTCACCTCAGAACCATTTCACCCAGATGATATTATCCATATGACTTGATTTGACTAAAGCAGTCGCTTTTGTTCATCTATTTTTAGGGATGAATTCACCCAGGTTTTCGCATTTGTTTACCAGGGTGAATTAATTTATAGGTGAACAAAGGTTCTAGGTGATCGTTTTAGTCGACGCAATCCACCTGTAAAATGAAGCTAGGTGAAATGGTTCCGAGGTGAGATGAGGACACTAAAAAGACAAATAAATATTTCTATTTCTATTTCACTTTCTTCACCCAGGTGAACAAAGTGGAATGACCCCCCAATAGGCTCCCCGCTCAGCATTTATCCTGACATTCTCGTAAGGGCATGTCAAGAAGCTGGTCTTCCTCGGACGCTCTTGCTTTTGGCATCGCACATCCTGTCGAAGAGACATCGACTCGAGTTTGCTATCCCTCAAAAGGGTGCGTAATGCAGGGAATTACCGTGGTACCTATCTTCAGTTATGCATTTTTACAATTAAAGAAACAAAAGATAATACCAAAAGTAATATTACTCAGTTTTGTCACAAAAGCCAAATAAAATAAAGGATGGTTTTCTTTATGCAATGCATACCTCATAGTAGTGCATTTTACTACTGTTGTTTATAAACGACACCGCTTTTCCGAATTTCCACGAGGGAAATATTTTTTTTCTTATTTTTCCCATGTTATTTGTCAGTTTTTAAGCCTCATATACAAAGATCATTAAGTTTGGAGATAGTAAAATGTTTCAGGAGTATCTGGGTTAATTGAATACTTTCGTTGAAATTAATTAATCAACAATAACACCCTAATGAAGAAGTTATTCGTGGGTTAATAAATGTAGCATGACTTGGAACTTGGAAGAGATCTCAGCTATATTAAATAACTTTATTTCGTAGTCCAACTTGGTACTAAAACTATTTACTTATAATTGTTTAGTTTTGGAAGTACATTCGCACTGGTATAACTTTAATTAACCAGACAGCTTTCTCTGCTGAAACACTGGAGCTTTCAACAGCAGCTGTTGACCTCTTTACTGAGCTTTGAGCTTTGTTTCGACTGGTATTTTGTAAGCTTTGGATTTTTTAGTGTCAGCGATATTGCGATGATTATCTTATGTAAATAAAGTTATTTGGCTGCACATTTGAAATAATTAAAATAATGTACTTACCTTTTAGTCATTGATTTTGAGAAGGTATCTTACAACCCATAATAATCATATTAAAATAAGGGTAAGAAAAAACTAAATTAGAAGGATAATATCGGAATTTTCAATGTAGATTTTTTGTCATAAAGCGGTTGTAAGAGGAACTTTTGTACGGCTTAGAGCTGTATGGAACATCAGTATGGAAAATCCACTCCCTGTGTATATCAAAACTAGGGCAGACTTATATTATTCTTATTCCACTCATATTGCTTACATTTCCGTATCTTCCACGCCCCCTATAGGAGCAGAACTTCAAAGACACTTTCTGTTACTTCTTAGATTCTTCAACAATGTAATAAGATGTAGAAGACTAAGGCTGAGTTGCACCACCTAATTTTGACCGTAACTTTAACGATAACCGGTGTTTTTTGTATGGAGTTTGACAGATTTTTGACGTTTATCAAAGTTAAAGTAAGATGGTGCAACCCAGCCTAACTCACTGTAAGCGTTTTTTACTTTACTACCCCAAAGGTTCGCTCCTTCCACGTCCACTGTTGGACAAAAACAAAAATTTCCATAACGACCGGTCCTATGTATGTATCGGTTCAATGTTATTACAAAGGTAATAGTTTTTTTCTATTTGAAATAACCTTAATGGAGTCATAAATATCACTGCAAACGGTTTCAATCTTTCGTTATAACTATAATGTTACAATTTTCTTCACAGATTTGTTTTGTTTGTAATTGAAACGAGCTTTCCTAGAAGATACCCATGGACTAAGTAGTGTCTTCTTGACGGTTTTTTCAAACGATTTCAATATTTTGTGATCACTACTATGTCACAATTTTCCTCCCAGATTTGTTTTAGCTGTTATTTAAACGAGCTGTCCTAGAAGATGCCCATGGACTAGTGTCTTGATGGTCATATGGTTATACTGTTTCAAGAGCCTATTTATTACTCAACGGAGTAGATAAATGTAACTTACTTGGCTACCGTATGTTTTTCTATTAGGACTCTTCCCAACCGGGACAGAGCATTTAAACGGCATAAAACATGTCCCGCCCCATCCTTCATACGTTAATTCTTCCGATAAAATCTAATTGTTTTGTTTTGTTTGTACTTTCGCTGACGTCGCGAAAACTTTCTTCGCAATAAATTCCGCTAAGTTATTAGATTTGTTATCTTTTGTCCTTTGTCATAGATCCCTTTTATTGACTTTGTACAGGATGTTGTGAGGGTTATGATTCGGGAGTTTTTATAAATTTGGCAATGTAGACTAAACTTTTTGCCCATTTTCCCTTACTAGGTAAATAATAAACTAGTTTACTTTGATTTTTATTGTTGAATAAGTGAACTTTGAAAACTATTTTCACATCACATTCCAATGAAACTTTTACCCCTATAATATTGAGGCCTGTGCTGAGAAGTAGCGCCAGAAACTTAGTCACTATTGTCAGCCTCTTTTCAGTAACTTTTCAGCTTGTTACTGGTTTTGCACCCATATATTTTTATTAGCTCTTTATAATTGAAAGAACAGCCAAACAATAGGTTTTTTTTAAGGGACACAAGCTGGTAGCTTGAAGAGCTTTTCCAACTTCACCGGGCAGAGTGGCGAGTACAGAAGGTACTCTAGCCGTTTGGCGATCGTCGGTCGCAGACCGACGTTCGCGATCGGGCCGTATCGAGCGCATAAGGCGCCCGATCAGTGGCGAACCCAACTAGAGGGTTGCCCACCGCGGTGTTGGACCAAAGTCCAGCCTACGGTGGGCTCACTCTAGTGGGCCCGATCGAGGAGGACTACGGACGCGGCCTGAGGGCTCCAGCACAATAGGAAGATCACTGATAGAATATCTATGCCTTAAGTCTAATTTTATACTAATACAAAGAGAGAGAGAGAGAAAGTGAGTTTCTTGCGCTGCTTCTTCTCAGCACTGGCCCATTTATTGTCTTGAAGCAGTGGTAGGGTTAATACTGGGACGTGAAATGTGTTTTTTAAAAATCCTACTTGCATAAACTTTTATATAAAAGCAAACATATTTTATGGGCTCTGTGAGTATGTAAAATGTAAAATGAAATCTACGCTCCAATATTGCACATATTTAAAAATATCTTGGAAGAAGCTCGTTCCTTACAGATATCTTTTCATAATAAAGAGCATCTTAAACCTAACTGATGCTTGGCAATTCTGTAAATAATTAAATTACTTAAGAAAGCTCCGCGGAAAACGGTTATTTTCCATCGCAGCGGGAAAACTCATTAACTATACTCAAATATTAACACGGAAAATTAACGCGGTGCATTTTCTTTGCAGAAAAGATCTCTTCAAACACTTGTAAATTTTGTCTTAGTGCAGACGACGGTTGCTTCTAGTGGTAACTTATGTTATTTGAAATAGGTGCGGTTTTGCAATGAAATAAGTAATAGTAAGATGTGCCAGAAGAACGGACACATACGCCCGTATTCACAAACGATGCTTGCTTAAGTGAAGCAGCAAATCGAATGCACAGCGTTGAATAACAGAGCTCTGTGATTGGTTCATGTGTCACCCTGTGCGTCCACGCGCACTCTGAGACCTCAAAGTAATTCACAAAATAAGGGCGATAAACTCGTGTCATTTAAAGCGTTTGTCGAGTTTCAATATTATGGCCAATGACAGGAAAAATCTATGGAGATTGTATTGAATTTTTGTGTTGCTCTGTAGTTCTAATTAATAGCTCAGTAGATTATTTGAAGTTAGATTTGATTGCTTGAATTTCAAAACATTACAGGACAGAATTTATATCGAGAATCAAATCAAATGAAAGTACCTTCTTAATTCCTAATGCCAAGCACGTATAAGGGTCGGCACCTTTATATGTATAAAGTTAATCCATGTATTGGGAGAGGGTTACTAGCTTTTTATGTAATTCAAGAAATACGTGTGCGAGGGCTAAATAGGTAATGAAATGAAAAAAAAATGAATGAAAGTTATTTGGGTGGGACCATTTTACCAATCGCAATACCATTTTCAAGTGAGATTGTCACCACCAGTCAGGGTAGCCAATATTAAAAACTATACAACACCCAGTTACCTACTGCATAAACTTCCGTCAAAGTTTGTAAGTTTTTGTAAAAGGGCTTTGAACTAAGCCTTCTCAAACGTCAACCCCAGATCCCCGACTTTATGTATAAGCCATCTCGATTCTGTGCCTACATGAAAAATAACAGTTTGCCGATTGCGACATGGCGCGCAGTCCGACAAAGAGCGTGGCGTTTGCCGCGCGTGATAATACGGGTCATTTGTCACAGCTCTCATCTCCCCTCGGTGTACATAAATATACGGTGCACAGAGGAAAATGAACAGCCAACCCATTTGACTTTTATGGACAGGGTTAACCCTGTTCGAATTATAATTCAAATGGAAACTGAGCACTGAAAAGCGAGAGGTTAAGTGACCAATGGATGGAAGAGATGCGTAGCAACAGCCATTAAAAGTAGGCTATGAACTGACTACATTGGACCAAATCAATAAAGGAAATTCCAGTAATTTGGGTAAGAAACATCAGGCAAAACCAGGTATTACCTAACCGCGTATTGTGTTAATACCTGTTAAAATTAATTAAACTTGGTGAGAGTTGCAATACAAATACTGAAAAAATATGAAATTATTCCACTACAGACATCTGTAAATCTCGCCATTAACTTGCTACCCGGAACGCAACATCACCTTTCGTGAATTTATTTAGTTTTCAAGCAATTTCCTTACCACTCTTTGTGAACTCTATTTGAGAATCGACCCAGGATCAGGTGTTATTTTCGAATCCACTTAACTTGAGAACAGATGTTGCTATTTTACCAGTTGTAATATTTCGAATAGACTTAGCAGTTATATATTTGAACGTATACCTAATAGTCCGAAATTAAATAGCATGAAGAAGTACATAGGTAATTAAGAATTATATTTTAACGGACTGTTTATGTTGAGCTGTGTCATACGCTTTATAGAACGGATTTAATGCGTCGTTTTTTGTAATAAATCCGACCCGAGTGTACGGCCTACAGAATTGGTGAACTTGATGACGTTATTCCGGGAAAATATCACGTTTCAGCGAGAAGAAATATTATGTTTTCAAAATAACTTTAACGAGATTCTGGTTAAATATTTAAGCTACATAATACATTAAAAATGAAAATTTCTCTCTACTAGCACAATTCAAGTGACTGAGGTATGAGAACAGCACGGAAGGGGGTTTTTTGTCACGTCAAATGTCAGCGAGACTTCAGATTTGTATGCTCTGTCACGTCATAATATGTCAAAATCACCTCTCCCGTGTCACACTCATACCTCAGACATGGACTGAGTTGCGCTTGATCTTTTGATTCAACTCGAACTTTTTCGTTCAGAGAAACATGAGTTTGCATACCTACCTAGTGGGTTATGTTATTTTAGACCCACCAGAACTTCAGACTATATCCGAAGCTGCTCTCCGAAGTCTAACTTTAAGTTAGTGTACTAAGGATAAAATCTCTGGTGAAAATTATTTCGCAGCTCTTTACCAGAATATGTCTAGCTCCCATAAGTTAGTGTACTAAGATAGAAGTGTAGCTCCATCTCATAATATAGCTCACTGACAAAATAAGCGCCCCTCGGCTTTAGTAGGAAGTAGCTCCCCCAAATTCCTCCTCTAACGGCCTCCAGATATCCTAATCACCCCAAGCTCCCCGCTACCATACCTCTACCTACATAGCTACATAATTTGACTTCAGTCTATTACTTGATGAGAACCTTAAAACAAAAAGTAAAGAAAGAGCTGAATCATTCCTCCTGAAGCAATATCGCAAATGAGTGATTTGCCAAAAATTTCCAATTTCGTTATACCCTTCTTCGTTTCGTTCAAATTAATTAGTTTTCTAATAGACATTATTAAAAGGGCTTCGTGATTTTTTAATTTATTAACTTGAGGGGTTTGTTAGCATATTGAATCAATTTGTAAAGGAACGTGTAAAAATTAAATTAATGGCTCTTAAAACAATCTCATAATTTTCCTTTTATTAATTTTGTTACAAGGCGCTTTTTTATCGTCTTGTGATATTTCCAAGTTTTAGTTTTTACTAACAACAAAATTGAAATTTATGTGATCAGTGTCTACTTATGAGTTTTTTACATTCTCTAAAACATGAATTCTAAATTTTCTGAGGGTCTGGCCATCTTATCCTCCACTATCTGTATTCCTAACAAATATGTCTCATAATGTTTATTTTAAAGTAGCTTTTACCCGCGGCTTCACCCGCGTGAAATTTAGTTTGTCACAGATCGTCATAAACTGTAGCCTATAATTATGTTATTCTGGGTTATAAACAATAATATTGTAAAGTTTTATCAAAATCCGTTAAGTAGTTTTTGCGTGAAAGAGTAACAAACATCCAGACATCCAAACTTTCGCATTTATAATATTAGTAGGAAGATGTTTTTTTCGCAGGACGGTCGTATTTCTTCTGTTTTCCTGAAACAGCCTGCCGCAGGCTAAAAATCAAACAAGGCGGAAAGTCTTAACACAGAAACCCAGATTGAGGTCATAATTATACGCTACGCCAACGGAATAGTAATTCCGCCAAATCCTATAATATTTATGAGCAAACAAGAATAAGATCTTATGAATCCAGAATATGATGATTCGGGAACAATAAAATCTTTCTGGCAAATAATATGGTTTCAAATAAACTAACCTATACCATAGAATAATAATACCCACAGTGAGAAAATACAGAGGACCCAGAGTAGTATTTCTTGACCACAAATATTAGTTCTGGACTTTTAGGAACATTGCAAATTGTTGAACAAAAACATTGCATCTTATTTTTAGCACACTAACGGCCGTATTCACAAACATTACTATGAGGTCTCACAGTGCGCGTGGACGCACAGGGTGACACACGAACCAATCACAGAGCTCTATTCAACGCTGTGCGTTCGATTTGCTGCATATCGTTTGCGAATACGGGCGTAAAGCCCGAAGCAAAAGATGAGTGGAAATACGCTGCAGGTTACATTTTATACTCCACAAATAGTTTTTCACTATTTTTATTACTAAACTTTTGTATAAAGCGCGTTTGTGTTTAACTTAAATATTTTATACTCTAAAGCTATTCATTTTTCTCTATTTACCCAAGTGATACTATTTAACAATCCCTTCAAAAAGATCTCTTTGTAACAATAAATACTAACAATAAAGTATTCAACCCTCTCGCATTCACAGGGATATCCTTTCCGAAACATCAGCATTCAGTTAAGTGTGTCTGACAACAGCCCAGTTTGAAAAGCCAAATCATAGACATAGTACACCACACAAAACTCACGCATTTTTCATTAGCAATCGCATAGGGAAGACTTATTAATAAAAACTCTTTAAAAGTAGATTTGTGTCGCATAAATTACCCTCTCCAAAATTTTTAATCATTTGTTAAATACGAGGTTCTTAACCCTAAACTAAGCAAAGCTTTAAAAATAGATGGTTACTGACGAAACCGACTACCGAAAAAACGTAATATGAAATAGGAACATTTAAAAATACCTACTGTGAATCTTGAAACTGAATTAAGAGCTGAATCTTTTTTGGCATCAAAAGTGCCCTGGCTCTTTTTGCTAAACCACGTTTAAGTATCTAAAGAAGACGTCAAGCGATCAATTTCCGGTTAACGGAATGACTCCTATCTGGAGTCCATTTTAAGGAGTTTAATGGTCACGAAACGTTAATAGTATCGTTCCATGGCTAGATGAGATGCAGTAAAGATACAGCCAGCTTAATAGACGTAGTTATATTATAAGACTGAAGTGGAAATGGGCAGGGCACATCATAGCACGCACAACTGACGGCCGATGGAGGATCAATCACAGAACTGGAACTCGAGAACTTTTCTGCTCCACTGGCCTTCAGCTTTGCGCCTTATCCACTTTTTGGTCATTCTGTTTTGTCGGTTCCTTTTTTCTCCTACAGATCTCCTCATTTCTGATTTGATCACGCAGATAAACTCTAAACATAGCACGCTCCATCGCTCTTTGGGTGACCTTATGACACTGCCGCGTTTGAGAGTCCTTATGCTTAGCTTGAATATAATAAATAGAACGCGTAAGAAGCTGCCATTTATTTATTTATAAAAAGACTACTCACAATGCAATACTTGGCGTTGGAAGGGCACTCCTCAAGATGAGTGGCGCTGCGGTTGTTGCAAGGCGTGATGGAGCCAACTCCATCGCTGTACTGGCCGCACTTCCAGCATCTGATGGCAGCGGCTGACGCGGCCAGGGTCAGCAGCATACCGACGGTCACCAACCGTGTGCTGCCCGTCATTGTCTGGGGAAGAATGGTCAAAATAAGAATGTTTATTAGTATCCAGGCCTTTTTAGGGCACTTATCCCTACCTAAACACACACGTCCCAATTATATACCTTGTATTATGGTATTTACGTGCAACTGACTAGAGCAACTTGATTGTCCAATGTAAAATACGATCGCGATAACATATAAAAATATAAGGTCTAAATATTTGGTTTCAATTTCAGTTTATAGAGAAAATGTGCCAATTACAAAAATATGCAGCAATAAATAAATATGATTGTCCGATATGAAATGATCATTGCTGATAACGGTAATAAATTATCACGTGCAAAATTACTGCAGATAAAATTTTTAGTTCATAATTTTAGGTCATTTATATTCTTTTTTAGCAATTTTCATTAGGCTTAATTAACGCTTGTATAAGTCCTAGTACTAGTATAATTTCAACCTTTCAACTGAAGATCTAGAAACATTAGAATATAGCTTTTTCCCGTGGCTTTGCAAGTCCCGCAGAACCCGCGTTCCCCGGACATAAATACATTTATGACCAAAAGCATGATAATGCGTTTTCATATAACATGTTTTCCCATGAGGAAATTGATTCCCCACACACAAATTCATCCCATATTTCATCCCCTTTGAGTTTTATTTTCGTAATAAAAAGTAGCCTACTGGTGTAAGGTCCAGTCAGTGCTTGTTGTTTCAGCCAAATGACGCCAGTGCTTATGGCATGAAAATTTAACAGAGTTACCCGTTGACTACCGCGTGTGCGTTATTTGCATGCATTTTACACATCGTTCAGGATCTTCTTTGCCTCTCTCCATTATGATATCACCCAACAGGCTCGTAAATGCCTATTGCGTACAGCATTGGCCGATAAAGGATCGGCCGTGATTTATGGCCGATCCGATCCCGCAAAAACCCGGCTTTTGCCGCTATTGCTAACAGGTATTGTGAGTTATAACACACAGATGCTCTTTTTCGACCATTCCATTAAATAGGGAAGTTTTAGATCCGCTTTAACTCTCTCTGATCCAGGAGTAAAGTCAACAACGAATGAAATAGGGGATGTTTCCTGGGTAAAAAAGCAAGAGTTTTAATTAGTCCGTCAGTTAGCTTATCAAAAAATACTCGACACCTATTTTTCACTTTTTAAAACTAATGAAAATGTAAAGAGAAAAAGTTCTATAAAGTTGACGTCAGTGAGTGGGTGCGTAAAAGTGCTGCACTTTGTGACGTCGCGCGGAACTTCAACGCACTATAACTTTGTAATTTGTTTGATTGTCAATTAAAAATATACGTGTCCCGTATTTTTTTATATTAAAATTGATGGACTAAAAATTTTTTTTTAGGAAACTTGCCTAATGTAGGTAACTACTTCTTGTTTGGAGCTGACAAACAGATGGGTTGTTTCAGAAAGGTAAATGGGGAAAAAGTAAAAAATTATTACAGGGAAAGCGTTTAAGGCCGGGTAGCAGAGAAAATGGCGAAAATGAGGTTTTCATTTTTCATTTTTGAGGTACTAAATAGTAAAATTAAAGGCTAAGATTTTTATTGGGCATAGTTGAGGATATTTTCTAGGGCTATTAACGGATGGAAACACGATTTGATGAAGTTGACTCGATAGAATAAATTCCCAAAGTTACCTCTATTCGTTTTCTATTTATGGTTTTATTTTTAAAATAAGCGATTTGAGATTTTAAATCTTATACTAAACTAAAGTTCAGAAATAACTTGAGGGCTTTTAACGGATGAAATTTTTATATTGCGTCTTATTTAGTTACTATGTTAAAAAATGTGGAAAAAATCGTCCATGACGGCTTGGACAATCTCAATCAGTCGCGCGGTGGCGCTTACGGAGGACGGACGCGTGTCAGTTTTTTGGCCGTGACAGTTCGCGATTTGTCAATATTTTTGACAATGATGACTTTTATGAGTCACAGTATAATAATATCAGTGTTACTGGAGAAAGCTAAAATTTTTGATAATTAAGAATTATCAATTTTGTCTACCTATTGAAATTTAAATCGTTCGCATCCTTCTAAACGAAGACTCTACTCATGATACATAGTACATTCCTCAAATATGAGACAAAACCAATGAGTTAAAATTACATTTTAATAGTACCTACATACAATCGTCTTACACTCTTTAGAAGAGCACACTGACACTGATACAAATAAATGATAAAAAATTAGGTTAGTGGGTCAAATATAGGGGCAGCTGCACGTTACTAAAAGACGATTCTGTTTACTCGGCATCTGGGCTGGAGAACATGAACCCTTGTTTACAGATGCAGATGTAAATCGAGTTATAACTGGACAAATTTTACATAAAATGTTTAACAGAAATCAGTTAAAAGACACATACATGGAATACCAATAAGGTTGCGGAGGGAAAGCTACCTATTATAAACTAGCGGCCGCCTGCGACTTCGTTCGTGTGGACCTCGTTTTACCCCCGTTAGATATCATGTTGATAGATGGCGTTTCACGGCTTCCCCCGAATGAATATTTACGAACGTCATACAGTAGTTTGTCCAGCGCTGTAGATTTTAACCAATGAAGATAGGTAGATGGCGATTTTTAGACACGTCTTATTTATTTATTGAAATTTATTTGTCACATATCGTCATAAGTTAGCCTATATGTTAATCTGGGTTATAAACAATAATACTATAAAGTTTCAACAAAATCCGTTCAATAGTTTTTGCGTGAAAGAGTAACAAACATCCAGACATCCAAACTTTCGCCTTTATAATATTAGTAGGATAGGATATTTCACAATCCAAACTAATATTTACTATTTAGCATTTACTTACAGTAAATATTAGTTTGGCTTGTGAAACATTTAAAATAAAAAAAAAGAATAAAACAAAATAGGGTTTCAAATTACCTATCTTTATCTAATTTATAAAGAGGCAAAGTTTGTGTGTTTGTATATTTGTTAAATTGTAAGGGGTAATCTCGGGATCTGCTGAACCGATTTTAAAAAATTTTTCACCAATAGAAAGCCACATTATATCTGAGTGTAATAGGTTATATGTATAAAAACCGAAAAATTCTACGCGGACGAAGCGACGGGCGGAAAGCTAGTTTATTTATAATTATGTAAGAGCATAATTATTTAAGTCGAAGTCAAACATTCTTTATTTGTGTGGACCTATATTAACGAGAGATTACAAGGCGTCAAATATTTCAAGAAAAAAAGTAAAAACTATTATAAAGCTAAATTTTGCTCTCATGGAGCCTTTACCTACTCTGACAAATCAAGACTTAAAAAAGAAAGTAATAATAAAACTATTTAACTGTCCTGCAATGAAAAGCTTGATCGGGTACAACACCTCAAGTTATTTTAGAACTTGATTTCATTAAAAGACTCTGAATATCAAATCGCTTAGGTATCTAAAGTCAAACGATTCTGAAATGTCAAGTGGCATAAAGTTGGGACTAATAAATAACCCATTAAGATAGTAGCGCCCTCCTGTCAATGACATACCTAGAACGATAGAGTATTGGACAACTAATAAAAATGCTTTGTCCTAAATGACTGACGGATATCGTAGAGACCTGAAAGTTGGAAGGTGTGTTCTTTGTATAACGTAAGCATCCAATTTTCCGAAATGGGGTCATGAAATGAAGGGGGTGAAAAAAGGGGGCAAAGTTTGTATGGGACAAAGTGATTCTTTGGTTCAATCTACTTGAAATTTTGCTTAACAATTTCTTAATATTATAATTCATGATGACAAACGTGTAAAAGGGGTAGAAAGTTATTTTGGGAGTCATTTGCTTCGAAGTTGATATCAATACTAGATACTTACTGCTTTTGATTTAATTACTTTTTATTTTTATAAGTGTTTGAAAACTCCATGTCAGATTGCAATCAATGTCAAGTGAAATCTCAAATTGATATGTCTCAATCGCAATGAGGAGGCTCTGCATTTATTCCTAGAATTCCCCTAACACCGTCAAAATAATTACCCTTTCGAATTCAAGACAGTGCAATTTCCCATCAAAATCTGCTTCGTAATGACTATAAACAAAGCTCAAAGTCAAACTCTAGCGACCTCCGCATAAACTCCCATGAGTGCTCAGAGCGGGTGCCTGCGGCAGGTAACCGCGTGTGATGCTCATAGTGATTTTCGATACAGAGCCCCGTACATACGTTATACATACATTATGGAAAGAAAACACCCAGACCAATACAAACAATATTTGTCGCAATTTTAATATGATATTTTTATTTATTAATAAACAAAAAGACTGAATAAAATTGATGCGTGTACTGATTAATGTAATTAACCACATGCAAAGTTTCGTGAATTGCAACAACTATAATTTATTATCCAAGCTCTAAATAATCGCTACTACGAGTAACTGATCATAAAATGTTTTTCCAATCGCTCAAGCTCCCGAGGACCTACCGATAGGTGACGTAATCTTGAAATTCTTTTGGCCGGCGCGGAATTTCCGGAAGGTCGGGTGACGCCACGCCTCTTTGAACCGTGTTTACTTTGGCAGTTATATTTTATATTTATTCTATTCTAAAATATATTCCCAAAAATTCTGAAAGTTGTTTTAATTTGTATCACTTGGATATGATTTGTATTAGAAAGTGCTGTGAGTGTGACGCTTGAACGGAAGGAAGTCAACCTAACCTAACCAACTGCGTATTTCTATACTGTGTAGCCGCGAGAGCTCTTTGGCGCGCTGTCTTCGGCGAAGTATTGCGCGCGCAGATTTTGACAGCGCGAAATACCTACTTTAGCAGAAATACCAAGCCTTAATTGTCTGCAGCATTGACGTAATGCGGGAGGGTTGTGTTTTTCGTTCCTCAACCGTCAAAGACACTACATAGTTACGTTTTAGACATGTTCAGACATCATAATTTTACAGTGACAGCTCCGTTACAAACGTCACATGTCACCCCCTCCCGCACCGTTCCACTATGGCAAGACCCTGTGAGAGGAAATATAAACTGACTAGCTTTCCGCCCGCGGCTTCGCCCGCGTGGAATTTTGTCTGTCACAGAAAAACTTTATCGCGCGCGTCCCTGTTTCAAAAACCGGGATAAAAACTATCCTATGTTCTTTCCCGGGACTCAAACTATCTCTATGCCAAATTTCATCAAAATCGGTTGCGAGGTTTAAGCGGGAAAGCGTAACAGACAGACAGACAGACAGACAGACAGACAGAGTTACTTTCGCATTTATAATATTAGTTGGGATATTTTTGGTTCTACGAGTTCACTCGTATGTAATGCAAGGTTCTAGGGCTGATTTAGTTTGATTTTAAATTAAACAACTGCATAAAAATAAAAACAACTTGAAAAAATCGAACTGCCTAAGGCGGTAATCGAACCCACGACCTTTCGCTTGCTTATTTAGTTAGATCATAAAAATCAAGACGACAATGCTCATAACATGATCGTCAAGTCAAAATACCCAATCAACGATTTCAAAGGCTTCTTAAGGGTGTTATAACAATAAGGATAGCATCTTCATGAGAATTTCCAAATTAGGCTCAACCCCAAGAGATTTTAACTGCCCGAGGCGGATCCCTTTATGAAATAACCGATAAGGCATGCCGCGTGAGCTGACGTTAAGAGAAAATACTGTCTTATATGGACTTGCACAGATTCTGCACGGTTTCACGGAATGTGAGACGAAATTCGCGCTCGACATGCTCTATAGGATATGAAACTAAACACTTTTCTTCACTATATATTATTTATTTCTTTTCTTTGTCCATGTAATGAGTGGATTTAACGGCTAGATATTTATTATTTTACTCAAGAACACAAGGCGGACTTGAGCCACACTCATATTCAACCTTTGCATAGTGAGACAAGTATTTACTTCTACATTATGTAGGCTTGTGCTTATTAAAGGTACATTTCTGTCTTGACTCTCTCTACAACACAATTCCTTTTAGTGCTTACTAGAAATTGAAACCAATCAAAAGGCCATTAATCGTCTGCGGTCGCCCTTAGAAACAAGCGATAGATGCCAATACCAACTTAATAACATTGTATTTGCTCAAAACTTTATTCCGTTGACTCAGGAACTAATTTCGAAGAAAAATTTTCGAATCAGAGTGAAGTTGGTTCCCGCTGGACTAATAAAGTCTTCGGCAAACATTTGTATCGAGTTAATTCAAAGGTCGTGATTATTTGATTGTTTGGTTACTATTATTTTATCAGGAAATACTGTGATATTTGAAGAGAGGCTTATATTTTGGGCATGTTCTAGAAAACTTAGCAACTTTTATTAACTTTCTTTTGCGTTGGCTGAAACTAAGGTTGCAACCCTGTTGGCTATCATATCTATACATATTATATGTATAGGGTTGTATCAAAACAGGTTACATACAATCGTTATTAATCGTTTATTAAAAAAAAAGGTTACCTGTAGGCCTAAGATGCGCGCCGTGATAACTTTTATCGACCTCAAAATGTATGGGCAAAATCGATAAAATGGCGTGATAACCGCTTATCGCGGCGCGCATCTTAGGCCTACTGGTGTTAGATATCATTCCAGCGTTGCCGTCAGAAGTATCTCAACCGGCATGCTTCTTACAGATCTTAGCAACCGGTTGCTAATTTGAACCTACTATAGAAAGAGCTGATAAAGGTAGCAGGAAGGCGCTGGATGCAGGCCGCTACCAACCGTGCGATGTGGAAGTCATTGGGGGAGGCCTGTGTTCACAGTGGACGTCCTGTGGCTGAAATGATGATGATGATGGCAAGAGCAACACTAATGGCAGCGCCGCGTTCAGTTACAGGTAGTGCTAGTTTCCATAAATTTTTCGCAATCGCATTGCAATAATTGTACAATTAGCAACCGGTTGCTAAGGCTGAGTTGCACCAACTTACTATAACCATAACCGATGTTTTTGTATGGAGTTTGACAGATTTTTGGCGTTTGTTAAAGTTACAGTAAGATGGTGCAACTCAGCTTAAGATTCGTAATAAATAAATCCGTACCGCGCGGGAATAACTTGACATGTCATTTTTGCGTACTTTTCAGGGGAGCGATTTTAAAGTTTAGAGTTCCCTGGTAAATCGGAATTAATGATAATTGATATTTTTATGATTGAAATAAGCTAATTTGATGCATATCTTTCGATTGGCGTAAGAATTTGATTAAGGCGATTAGAGTCCTCAATGACCTTGGGCGTTTGACCTTCACGCCGCGCGAAACACCCGCGCACCCCGCACGAAAACTCCGATTTGACACCGATCAAAATTACACGGGCATAGGTAGATACAGAATAGAAGCTCTTTTTTCATGACATTACTGCCTATTATTTTAAACTTGAATTGATGAACCTTGATGTCGGTGTCATTTATCTCAGGCGTAAAGGTATTTAATAAAAATAACACAATCCATGAACATTTTTTACGGGATATTTTTTTTTTTCGTAAATTTTTTACTGTTTTTGTCGGTTCAGCCGTTCTCGAAATTTGAACATGTAATATGTAGGTAACTTCGGGTGGAATCTTGCAAGCTGAATTTGTTAGACCAACTTCCTGACGACAACTGTAGGTATTGGAACACATAGTAGTATTGTCTATGGTTTAAAAAAGCAAATGTTTCTTCTTTTGTCTATTGTCATTCTCTTTGTGTCACTTATGAAGAATAAACTGAAAATGTGTTTAATCTCGTCTTTTTATTAGAAATCCTTCAACAACTGATTGAGTTAAAATTTTGGATATACATGTAATTCGGATGACAATGCAATATTGTGATGACATGGAGTCGATCTGATGATAGAGCTGGAATGCCAGTGGCCCCATAGCAACTCCGGGATTAAACGATTCAATCGAGTTTAGGCTCGTTTGATTTGTATTTATTTATTTATATAAATATAAGTAAGTAATATTATGTAAGTAAGCTGCTTTAAAAATCACGAGTACCTACCTACTTCAATTCTCAAAGGCAAACAGGGTCTGATGATGGAGCTGGAATGTGGCCGTAGGAATAGGCTAGTTTCTTAAAAAAACACTTTTAGTCCGTCAATTAGATACACTATCAAAAATATTGGACACGGGATATTTTTATTTGTCAACAAACAAGTAATTACGAAGATATGATGCGATGAAATTCCGCGTGACGTCACAAATCGCAACAATTTTAAGCACGCCTAACGTCATGTGCCTCTTCCGAACTTTGGCGCGCTTTATCTCTTTAAATTTTCATAAGTTTAAAAAAGTGAAAAATACATTTAAAGTATTTTTTTGGTAAGTTGACCGACGGACTAATTCAAGCTCTTGCTTTACCCAGGAAACATCCATATTCTTCGAAATTATTACGAGCTACATAACGAAAAATCTTTGCTACTACGCCGCAGCAAATTCCGCATCATAAATAAAAAAAAAACCTTTTTTTTAAACAAGTTTTTGTATGCTAATAATTTTAGTTTCATGACATGCTCCCAAAATTCATCATCTTATAAGAGGATTTCAGTTTTTATCGACGAAACATTTTAATTATTATAGCCTATAGGTACGTTTCATGGTTAGGTAATTTAGGGAAGTTTATTTGCACTTAACATGAAAAATATGGTATCAATGTACTGTGTACCTATGCACCTTCAGTGGCAACAACAAGGTCTATTGAGTACCTATAGTCTACTAAAGGCATGAAATAAATTAATTGTCACCAAAAATTAAAACCAACTCCAAAACGAATCACCAAAAGGTAGGCTGTCACCGACTCCGAAAATATCAATCATGATATACGGGCATTTGTAATCAGTATCCACATTTTTTAATAAGCTCTATAGAACAATTTATCAATACCACTTTATCTTATTTTTTTTAACTGTGGTATTTTCGCCAAGAAATATATTGAAAATCTTATTCTAAATGGCCCATTTGCGCCGAGCCTAAGTATGAAAAATATAAATTGTTTTCTTCACGTACATCGTTTAAGTTACTGATTATGACTCGTTCCTAATTTGGATACTGATTGCAAAGGCCTAGTAAATAAATAACGGAATATATTTTTAACTATTACTTATATTTTTTTGGAGTCGATTTTTTTACACTAATAGATTCTATTTAGGTAGATAATGGCGTCCGAGCATGCCTTAATTCAATCGTATCGTCTGACTGAACGTGCTCTATGAACAACTCTGACATAAAAACTATTGTCAAACAAAGACTAGGTTGCACCATCTTATTTTAAATTTGACAAAAGTCAAAAATTTGTCAAACTCCATACAAAAAAACACCGGTTATCGCCAAAGCTACGGTCAAAGTTAGGTCACGCCAGGTGGTGCAACTCAGCCAAAGAAAAAAATCATTTTGATCGCTAATGTCAGTTTGCAGCGAGTGACACAACCTCCCCGTCTGAAGGCCAGCGGCCGACTGCCGCCCGCACCCCGCGAAGGCCCCCTCAACAGCAAAACGTTCGGAATTTATCAAAAGTAAAATTTATGAATGAAAGTAATGTTCGATTGAAAAACGCAACGTGTCATTTAAAGATTAAAGAATTCCTAATCTATTCGTGCAAAAATCTTTTAAATTAACATAGCCGTTTTGGAGGAGTAGGGAATTTAAGTAAAAAATCGATGTCCCGTATTTTTTTTTTAATCCAAAACAAAGAGACGTAGCAAAAATTCAAACGTCACAAATGTAGTCCTTGAACTGTTGTATAACATATATTTTTTTTAACTATTTCTGTCCAGCAGTAAAAGAGGAGTAGGCTTTACAAAATGCCCATTTGACGCGGATTGAGGACTCTAATCGCCTTAAATTATCTTCTTAATCTATTAAAAAAAAGACTTGTCAAGTTGTGTACCGACGACTTGTCAAGTTATTCACCAAAGAAAAACAAATATTTAAGGTGTAAAAATTGGATTTAAGTTAATTATTTTGAATGAAGTTTAAGTAAAAAAAACAAAACATAAAAATAGAACATATTTTTATCACTTTTGCAATGAAATAGTAGCAAATTTATTAGAAAAATCAAATATAATCGCAGATTATGATCGCTTTTGATCAGGTAATTGTACGTTTACTTAAAATTTAAAAAAAGACAAATAAAAGAACAAAAGCCATGCTTCTTAACAAGCACAATTAATTTTAATTATTTTAAGCTTACCATTTAGCTTAAAATAATTAAAATTAGCTGGATACATTTTTGCGTAAGGTCGACACGCCCTTACGCGTCCACCGTCCAGTTCACGTCCAAATGACGGATCACTCTAGAACGAAAGCTATTGCTATGATTCCCTGAATGTATGACACGTAAACCCACATTAAAAAAATCTTATAGCATGCTACCGTTTTTGCCAAAAATAAATCCCACATGAGCAGGTGCGCGTTTCAAGGTAAGTTTTTAATATATTTAGGTCTAGTTTGGGATTTACCGCAGTCTATAAGCCTTAACCATGAACCATACAATACGGATAATGATATCGGTGATTGTACTTTATTAAATGACACTTAAAATAAGGTGGATGCGAATTTACTACAATGCAATTTCCACTTTGCGTCAGAAGTGATCGCGGTCTGGTCTAACTGGGTCTAAGATATTAAAATATACAAAACAATGCATGTTTTATATCATGTAAAACGTTATTTACATGACGTATCGAACACAAAGATTTTTTTCAGTACTTAGGCCTTTTCCTGGACGCTAATACACGCTCTTAATGTAGCTTACCCTTGTGATAGCCAATTTGCGTCCACATTATCACGACTATTTTCTAAATACAGACGTAAATAATATTAAAAAGCAAACTGTGCCTAGAGAGGATACCATATTGCAAATTGAGCCATACTATTGAAATTTCAAAAAATGAAATAAACTAAAATATATGTCTGTTTATAATTATTAAGTGTGATACCTAAATATTTTGAATACCAATTAGTAAGATTTTATTTATATTTTTTTATTTCCATGCTGTTATTAATTATTAGTGATTTTGAATGCATTTTTTCTATATTTTATTAATATTACAAAGGTAATATTAAAACTTCTAATGGTTTAGAGCAAGTTTAATACTTATACTTATAAAGACTAAAGGGAGCATAATGACAACAATTTTTCATTCAAAATGATTACGAAAAATTGTATATTATTTTTATTCCTCAAATCTACCAACTCACTAAATGGACGAGATCTGGCGTATCGACCCTACTTACTTTTACCTCATCATTATTCCTAAATAATGTCATTGAAGTCAAATAGACTATAAAAATAAAATTATCCGGAGCTTAAAATTGACCTAAAAGTTTATTATTAGATTTTTTACTTAAATTCTGTTGTCAAACGGAATATTAGTCTGTTATGAAAAAACATTAGTAGATAGTACCTACCTATTGACTAAACTTATCCTTCTTCTTTCAACTTGCTATTTAAACGTTAATTTAGTTTTAAACTATTGAAAATAGTAATAAAAGTAATAATTTACGCTTAAATATATTTAAAAAATATTTTCAGGGGTTGGTAAGTAAAAAATATTTAAAGACGCTCGAAATCCTGACAATGTTATATTTTACAAACTGCTAATGACACATATAAAAATATGATTATACGAAGGTAATAGCTGGATAACTCCAAATATCCAAACTCTTGACTGCGTGCATAACAAGACAACTGCACATATCATGGATGTGTTTAGTACTCAGAGGGGATCATAACTTGATAACTGTTTTTGTCAAATTAAAAACGAAAATCCATAAATGTATAAGTCGAGATATTAATAAATACGTGTTCTGACATACATTGATAAATCGAAATATAAATGTTTGTAAGAATAATATTAATTGGATATATCGTTATGTCAAATATTTATTGCCTAAATTAGAGATATTTACTTATGAACAAGAGCTGTATTTCAAGTATTTTTGGGTATTTCGAGTTGAGTTTTTTATACCAGTACACAGTGTTTTTTTTGACCCGAAAAAGTGACATTCTGTTTTTATCACTAATATCCAAAGTTTAACTTATTATTAATGTTAGACTAAAACACCCAGGTGACAAATAGCTATAGACTATTTTTAAAAAAATATTTTAGAAAATTTATCTTGTACTGGGTCAAACTACAATTTTATTATTATTTAAAGAAACGTACACACTAAGCTTCTCTTTGCATTGCAGGTAGGTAGGTTGGTGTATGGCGAATATTATTGCACCTATAATTATTTAAAAGTAGTTATAGGAACGACAGTATGATTATTTTTTAAATTTAAGAAATTATTATTTTTCTCTTTTTCTATGCCGAAGTAGAATCTCTGCTTAGGTCAGATAAATTTCTTATAATAAGCTCTATCACCTGAAATTTTTCTATATTCTAACTCGGCCGCAATTTCGAGAAAACTTATTTTTTCCAAAATGTTAGGATTGTCACAAAAAAATACCTTACGTAGTTCCACTTTCTTTAGGGTTCCGTGGCCAAAGGATGCTAACGGGACATAATTAATATTATGCAAATATAAATACCACTCCTGATGATCAAGAGCCTTCATATATCTTAAAAGATGATGAAGAAACAGTATTCTTGAGCACTGATAGTAATTTAACTGATAACCTACCTAAGACCAATTAAACACATAATTAGGACCGATTAGCATCCTTTGGCCACGGAACCCTAAAGAAAGTGGAACTACGTAAGGTCATTTTTTGTGACAATCCTAACATTTTGGAAAAAATAAGTTTTCTCGAAATTGCGGCCGAGTTAGAATATAGAAAAATTTCAGGTGATAGAGCTTATTATAAGAAATTTATCTGACCTAAGCAGAGATTCTACTTCGGCATAGAAAAAGAGAAAAATAATAATTTCTTAAATTTAAAAAATAATCATACTGTCGTTCCTATAACTACTTTTAAATAATTATAGATGCAATAATATTCGCCATACACCAACCTACCTACCTGCAATGCAAAGAGAAGCTTAGTGTGTACGTTTCTTTAAATAATAATAAAATTGTAGTTTGACCCAGTAAAAAATAAATTTTCTAAAATATTTTTTTAAAAATAATCTATAGCTATTTGTCACCTGGGTGTTTTAGTCTAACATTAATAATAAGTTAAACTTTGGATATTAGTGATAAAAACAGAATGTCACTTTTTCGGGTCAAAAAAAACACTGTGCAGTAGGGTATAAGGTAGAGGAAGCGCTTAAGCTAATAAAAAAAAAAAGTGCAGGTCGAGATGTCAAGTTATTCCCGCGCGGTACGGAAATAACCCCGCGGGTCGGCAAATATTTTTTAGAGTTCTATATTTTCAAGTCATCTGCGACACTTTCCCACCAATCATTTTCGAGGATATAAAAATTCTATTAATTAACAAAAACAAACACGTTTCGTTGGCTAATGAAAAATGCCAGGGAAAGCAAACAGGCGATGCGTAAACACAATAAAAAGCGGGATCCCTCCCCAAGGCTCATCAGCGTAATGAGGGCCGTTCGGGATAACTATGGGGATATGGGATAAGTTGTGCTTTTGGCAGAACGTTTGGGAGAGTAGTTTGTAATTTGGGCGCACTTGTACTATTGTGCTTGATTATTAGGGTTCTGTGCAAAGGATGTCTATTAAAAGTAGGTACATAAAAAAATAAAACATAAGTTAGGCAACAACATGCTTTCACTGTGTCTATCTGTCAGTTAGCGGGCTGAAACTTATGAAGGGTTTGATAGCTTGACGGTTGAAATTATAGAATTTTTACTGCCGCAATAACCACCAATTACAAAAATAAATTGCTTATAAACTTTATTTGTTTAAGAAATCTAAAACTACGCTTAACAATTCAGTTTAACTCAAGCATAGATCGATGCTACACTTTGAATCATAGTCGACTTTTCAAGAAAAAGAACTTAGTATTCGTTTTTATATCTAATCCTTATGCCTTGTGCGCGCTAGCCTTAATATTTAAAACACATGCATATAGGTATATACAGGGTGTATACGGACACAATCGCGCGATTCATTCCGCGCAAACAGCGCGTTTATTAAATAATCCAGCGCGAAAACAATAGGGAGTCGTGTTTTTTTATTTTTTACATGGGGCTGGAGGCTGTTCAGGATAGGGGTGTGTCAAAGCTCTTTCCAAAACAATAAAGCTCTGTGCAATGAATTAGAATGTTCTTTGTTTGGCAGTAACGGCGAAGCTATTAAGAGAAAAGATGAAAACTTTTCAGTGGTTTTACTAATTTTCAGTCGCTAAATCAGTTTAATCAATCTTCCATCAACTTCTGATTAGAATAGTAGCAACTGAGATTGCAACCCTGTGAGCCAATGTACGATTATGTCTGATGTGACTCATACCGACGGTTTCAAGTGCCTTCAAAGTATTATACACATTTCGAATAACTAGGTCGATTTAAGCCGAAACCAACCTGTTTGACTGGTTAGAAATTAATGACAGCAATTTTTGTGTCTTAACTGGGCATTTTTTTTGCATTGAATCTATGATCTCTAGTTTAAGAGTAGGCGCACACCGTTGATTTTTAGTTGGCCGATAGTTGTGCCCGATTTTAAATTGTATGAAGAATCGGCCAAATCGAATCGGCGTAGTGTGCGCACTCCCATACATGCCCATACTGATCAACTGCCCGACTAAACTATCGGCCGACGAAAAATCAACGGTGTGCGCCTACTCTAAGAGATTCTGACTCTCAAACTTCTCCATAGCCACGCGTTTAATTAATTTGATATATCAACCCCTTTAATTAGTATTTCTGGGATGATGATGATGATGATTATGAGACACACAGTTTTCTGAGCATTTATCTGCCCTTTTTCGATTTCGGTGAAGAATTTACTATTCAATAAACGAAGCTTTAAATACCGTGAATGTGATACCGGATTACTGAATTTCACATTCGCAGCTTAAAATACTTTCTCACGTTTCTCTCTAACCCTCCCTTCCTCGTGTCTTGCATTGTTAACCCACTTGCAGCTGCATTCATAAGTCTCACAACAGAAGCCCTTACAATCTGTCAGTTCGTACGAAATCCTTTGCCCTGAAGATGCGCCTTTGTGAATTTAAAAAGCACCTTAAAATATTAATCAAAGCAAACTCAAAGAAGAGATATGAAAAATTGGTCGCACATCTTTGGATGTGGATGATCTTTTTTTTGCATCGGCTTTGCCATTCCCTTTGCTAGTAAAGCACAAAAAATCAGGCTTTTGTGCGCTAGGTGTTTTGTAGATTATTTTTCCTTTTGAAAAGATTCAAAGACCTTTATACCTACTACAAATAAGGTACGTACTGTATGAAAAATTGTTTGCCCTAAATTATCGTTTAGTCACATCCGAGCCAAGGCCGTAATCTAAACACTTACACTCATTTGTCACCGACCGACAATTATTCTTTGCAAAACGACAATTTTGTTTCAGAAAACAGCTATACGCCACTATGACACATTTTTATTCTGAACAGCTTGTCCAGTAATATTCATGAAAATACCTAGTTCATAGCCGCACAAAGTTCTTGGCCGCACGACTGGCTGCTAAGAAACTTTTTTCTTTTCATTCGATTCGAACAAAGTCGATTGTCATTTTTTTTCTTTTAAACTCTTTCGCGCTATGTTTTAACGACACAGTTTTTCACATTGTTAACTACTTTTAGCATGGTTGACATTTTGCATGGTTTATCTATCTATCCACGTCGCAATAAATCTTTATAAAATATGGACAGCCGAGCTGACATGTTTATTGTTTACTTTGTGCACCCTTTCCCTATCTGTACAAACAAGTTTGAAAAGGCTCGTTTAGGACGAGTCATTGTTTGTCTATCGCTCGCTGACTAGGTCGTATTACATAAAAAGTTTGCATAACTGTAAGGTTGAATGCGACAGAAATCTTTCTAAACTTCCGAAGAACAGCGGAAAATAAAAATCAATATCACGGGAACACATTTAAAGTGCTCAAAGTTCCCTAATGAAGGTGCCATTTGGAGTTCGGGTCGCAACTTCTTAATACTTGTTGTTTACACTCTCCCCCTTTATGCTGGAATTACTTTGGAATATGTACAGTCGACAGAATTAGATGTTTTTGTAAGAGAGTGAATAGGCAAAGACGGGAGGTGCCTGGATGCGGGCGGAGGACCGGTCTTTGTGGAAAACCTTGTGGGAGGCCATTGTCCAGCAGTGGAAGTCTTTCGGCTAAAACGAACGAACGAATAGGCACTTACAGGGCAGGTATGTTCCATTCATGAACCATCAGGGCATCGGTTTTTGCAAGAGACTGAATTGCAGGGCAGGTATGTTGCATCCACCATCGGGGCATCGTGGCCCTACAAGCCCCGTGAATCGAGAAACAATAGATAATTGTTACGCGGTCATAATAATATTATGTGATCGCTGGGAGATTGTTAAGCTAGACTGCATCTCACTTAACATCTGCTATGATTGCGGTTAAATACCTGCCTTTTTCTGTATAAAAAAACTTAAATGTAACTTTTTACATGGATTGTCCTAATCCGTAATTCGAATTTAGATGCAGACAGTTCTAAAAGAATTTGTGCCGTGCACTACAATCATTAGACATCCCTAAGAATGAACCATCCAAAACTATTGTAGAATCTGACTTTCAAGAATTTTAGATACATATTAGGTATAATACACATAAGAAAGCCAGCGTTTACTCTGAAGTCAAGTCCATTTGGCAATCTCACAAGCCATATTAATTACACCCATTGACAACCCCTACAAAGCATCAATACGAATCACTTGCCTTAGGGAGGTAGAGACCCCATTCCATAACCCTACCTTAGGTGGTGAAGTCAGGGTTTAAAATCCTTTGGCAAAGCAGCTGGCATGCTGCCAGTGGGGAGGTAATCAAACTGGCAAATTTTAACGTGCACGACTCTAGATTTTCAGAGGTAAGCGCGTTAAGGTGGATCCACATTTATGTAGTGCGTGTATGGACGACTAACCTATTGGTTTATATAGATTTTGAGCCCTGAAGCCAAAGGTTGAATATTCGCTCTACTTTTAATAAGATTAAAACCGTAGTAGCCTAGGTGTGTATGTACACAGAACTGACTATCAATGGGGAGAAAGAACTGGTGAAGGCCAACAAAGTGGACAGGAGATCTTGTAAAGCTTGTAGGAGACCGCTGGATGCAGGCGTTGCGTATTAAGCGGGCCGAATGCCGAGCAGGGAACGCGAACGAATGCTTGAGGCAAAACGCCGATAGTGATGTCCTGCGTTCCCGACTCATATGGCTACCGAGGGCAACGTCAGGTTTTTAGTGGGTCTGGTAGGGAGAACCCCACATAGCCCACTAGCTGCTCCCGCGACTGGCGGGTATACAAATTCATGTATTTTCCTGACGAAAAAAAGACCATTGGAGGCAGGTCACTTTCAAATCCAATAGGAGTCTTAGTTTAGAATCAGTTCATACAAGTCACAGTAAAAAATCAGTAAAACTAACAAACAAAAGACTGATAAAAGTGGCTGAGGATCTTCTGGCTAAACATTCTTAGGCTGAGTTGCACCATCTTACTTTAACTTTGACAAACGTCAAAAATCTGTCAAACTCAATACAAAAGCACCGGTTATTGTTACTGTTACGGTTAAAATAAGGTGGTGTAACTCAGCCTTAGTATCTGTTGCCATAAATTATTTTAGGGAAAGTATTTGGAACGTGCATTATTGCTCTGAAAATGGCGTTTAAAGTAGGTAATTCGCTTCTTTTTACTCCACGCTTTTTTAGCTCTCCTCAAGCCTGAACATTTCATGGTTAGTAACCAATTACTTTTCCTTGAATTTTACTTTACTACTTAGTCTTTGACTAAGTCTTCACGATTATATTATAGCTCAAGGGTTTTAATTACAGGCATTAACCATTAATGTGTTGAAAAGCGAGTGCTTAATGCCGTTAATTGTCGAGTGCGTACAATTAACTGTGACAAACATTGTGTAGGTTCAAACGTCTGTGTTTTATTTGCTTCGTAATTAGTCTAGATTTTGCATGGGTAAATTCAGAACGGTTATAAAAGGGTTATTCTAGAAATGAACCTTTTATTGATGTAGCTTTCTGTTAGGTAATTACTCGTAGATGATTATTCTACAATCAGTTTAATAGGTAAAGATACTTAAGCTTTCAGCGTATGTAGTCTCGTATGAGTCCTTGACTACCCACTAAAATCGGGATAAAAACTATCCCAAGTTTTTCCCTGGGTCTCTATCCCTAAATTGGTTTAGTGGATTTAGGTAAGTAACAGACAATAAGAAAGAGTTACGCCTGTTTTCACCATCAATCCCTAAATTTTAAGTGACCCCTATGAAAACAAAATTCACGTTATGTGTTACCATAGGAGTCACATAAAAATTAGGGATTGATGGTGAAAACGGTCATTAGGTACTTTCGCATTAAAGAAGTGCAGTCCTTTTGCGGTCGCACTTTTACTAGTTTCCTAAAAAAAATTTTTAGTCCGTCAATTTTAATATAAAAAAATATTGGACACTTATATTTTTAATTGTCAGTCAAACAATTAAGTACAAAGTTATAGTGCGTTGAATTTCCGCGCGACGTCACAAAGTGCTGCACTTTTATGCACTCACTGATGTCACGGGCGTTTTCTTTAAAACTTTGGAACGGTTTATCTCTTTACATTTTCATTAGTTTTAAAAAGTGAAAAATACGTGTCGAGTAGTTTTTGACAATCTAACTGACGGACTAATTAAAACTCTTGCTTTTTTACCCAGGAAACATCTCTATTGTCAATTTATAGGTAGGTGGTGGAAAGAAAGAATGTGAATGTTCGCGTATTCGTGGATTGATGTTCACTTAAGCCTCAGAATAAGTAGGTACTATGCTTACACAACTTTAGTAGGATTTAAAATGTGTACCGTCAGCGAATGAGCGCACAGCCTTATCTTGCTGAGTTTCATTCACCAAATAACGTTTACACTCGAGAAAGTTGAGATTGGCGACAAAATTTCAATCTTGCTTTCAAAACTAGATTGCTGAATTATGTTACGTAATTATGTAACCTATTAGAAAAGTGTTTCGAGACTGTGCTACTCGTGGGAAGTGTAATTAAAAACACTTTAGAAAGCTGCAAATAGCCTTAAACTTTATAGGTATTTCTGAGAGTGGAAATATTATTGAAAAGTACCTATTTGTAACCTTAAAATCAAACTATCAAAGTAATACCACTACTGACTAGGATCTAGGTAGGGCTACTGTGTAGAAGGAAACAATGATTAAAAGTACAAACTCATTCATCAGAATACTAGCTTCGGTTTTTTAGCTGTTTATTGTTGTCTCAGTGCAAATCTCAGTGCTCTATAACTATTGTATTTTTCCATCAAAACCTGCAGCCGTAGTTTTTGCGTAAATGAGTAACTCATAGCGTAAATAGATAGTTGATGAGACAATGCATACTTGGCAAACGGTATTTTATTGACGAAAGTTGGTAATTTCTTTTACGTTACCAAGTACACCAATACAACTTAGGCTGAGTTACACCGCCTAACTGTAACGTAACTAACAATAAACGGTGGTTTTTGTATGGAGTTATGACGTTTGTTAAAGTTAAAGTAAGATGGTGCAACCCAGTTTAGTAGTTTATTTTTATCGCAACATTCAGTGATCTTCATAAACTTTTACACCTTTTTCAACTCAACAAACAGTTGTCACAAACAATTTGAGTTTATAAATGTAAGCGACACGCAATCTCGGCTCAAACGACTCAAGTTTCGCATTTCAACAGAATTTAAATTAACAAATTAACTACTTTCGTTTAAAACGAGCGGGTCGAGAGCCTTTTGAGAAACTTTAAATTATTTCAGCTTACAATATTTTATCGCTTGCAACTTTGAACGGCAAATTTTTCATAACCCTTTTATAGCCGCAGGTATTTAAAAATAATGTTCATAAATACAGGTAGCACAAAATAATAATAAACAAAATATGTAGAAGTAAGTTAACTAAGCAGTGTTACCCATTTGCATTTGTAATTATACTGAATTAGCTTCTTCATTATTCTTTATATCTAACAAGGTCATTGTATTTTTCAAAACTTGCGTACTAATAACTCTAAAACGGTCCAGTCATAAGCTGTTGTACTATTTATGGGAAACCTATGACCACCAGTGGAATCCCAGAAGCTAAAGGAAGATGTGCATGCTATCCATGATAACATGAGCTAGTCAAGAGTATGTACATTTACTTGTGTCTAGACTTCTAGAGTTAGATTCGGTAACGTAATTCCATGATCTGGTGAAGGTCGCGGGAGGTGCCTGGATGCGAGCGGCGTAGGACCGGTCTTTGTGGAGATCCTTGGGGGGAGGCTTTTGTCCAGCAGTGGACATCTTTCGGCTGAAACGAACGAACGAACGAATTCCATGATACGTCTAAGTAATTCCATTAAAACACTTCCACATATCATTAGCTCTTATATCCGACACAAAAAAGCATTTAACATATTTAGCAAAATAAAAATAATTCCTTTGCTAACAGAACCATTACGGGATTGCGTTTCAAAATTCAGAAGGCAACAACTGAAACGTACAGCCGTTACATATCCATTTGAGTTAGTTCCCGAAAAAGGAGCTTGGAAATTAATTACAGGAATTGTTTTTGCTAATACCATTTGTGTGCATTCTTTTCATTTTGTTTTCTAAATTAAGATATTAAAGAAACGTAGGTAATGAAAATGTAGAATGTATAAACGCTAGTTCTGGTTAAGTTCCCTCATTTAAAAATACATTCGTTATTTTTTTGAACCTGTAATTTTATTACAGGAATGGATCTTCTTCTTCTTTTCGTGTAGACAACAAACCTACACAGTGTCAGCCCAAAACTCCGCCACAAGAGTGGCGTTGTCAGTAGCACTCATCAAATCCTCCTGAGTGCAGTTGCTTGGGCACTCAGGGCATGACATCAGGTGCTTCATCGACTGGGGAACAAAACCACAGGGGGACAGGAATGGATAATAGTTATGAGTTTTGGATGACTTTGAGAATATACAGGCCTAGAATAAATGTTGGAACGACGAGTGTTAGGTAAGGTTTAGACTTTTTCATGTTTTGGTTGTTAGGGCTTTCTTAAACAAATCTTTGAAATGAATCAATTCTACTTTAGTAATGTTTGCATATAAATATTTCTGTATTTCTTTCGTATCCTTATTTCTAAATTATTCTCCTCTTTAGGTTAAGGTACGCATTCCGATAAATCGAGACTCATTCTTTTCAAACGTCCACCGAAAGAAAATCGCAATGACAAAACTCGAAGCCAATAATTCAGCAAAGTTCATCTGCATTGATCTGTCCCCGACGGGATTGGATCCCGTTAAAATGCGAATCAGGTTCGGGGCCAGTTTGCCCCGGCCGTAATCGCGGCCCCAAACAGCCGTCCCCGATTCGAATAGCTTTAAAATCGTTTCGATTTCAAATAAATCGCTCAAGTTTTGGGGATAACAGACTCGTAAATTTTGTGATCGAGTTGTCGAGTGGTTACGATATGCGATTTGGACGGCTTGATGTTGGAAAGACAATCCATTTGAGGGGTCTCTGGTGAGTTCTAACATTGCCAAAAGGATAACATTGTCAATGTTGGCCAATCCAATTTATATCTCATCAGCATTGGTAGATTGACTTATTTCTGTGGAATTTATATTCACGATGACTATCTTTACAAGCCAGTGATTAAAAACTTTACACTAATTTTTTTATCCACAACAAGGAAGCTCTTGGCCTGTATCCCACCTGATGGTAAGTGACGATCAGGCCGAAGGTGGAAGCGAGCTTCACCCGGAATCCTCAACCACGGAGGAACTGGCTATCTTACATCTAACTGCCGGAATACAACAATGCTGTTAACATTGTTGTTATGGCGACAGACTCAGGTAAGATGGAACTTAAAACAAACCAAACCGGACAAAAAAATCTGCCCCCACTGGGAATCGAACCCGGGACCTCTGCGTCTGAAGCAGGTGGTCTTACCACTAGACCACAGAGGCGGTTATTCCTTATTTACCTTCTGTACTTGTCACTTTCATTTAATTAAAGAAGCAGTAATCTCGCGTTCTGTTTATGCAAACAGAACTATACAGGGTGTTAGGTAAATGGGTATATGAGCCGACACTAGCCCATGTTAACATGGTCATATAAATGGTATGGTGAAGTCAGAAAATTGATATCTTCATTTTAACTATTTTAATTTTCATACAAATCGGATTTGTAAAATTTATTTTGTATGAAAATTAAAAAAATTAAAATCACGATATCAAATTTCTGACTTCACCATACCATTTATATGCCCATGTTAACATGGGCTAGTGTCGGCTCATATACCCATTTACCTAACACCCTGTATATAATCTATGGCCAAAGTATCCCAAACATTGCATTCGTCTCAGTAACAGGGTGTCAATATGTTCCCAGATTCCCCGGTCCCCAAACGTGGTTAATTTTCAGGAAACATTGCTATTCCCTCTACCAAATATAGCATGCAACGTTCTTGTCATGTTGTCCCATAGTGTATCCAAGGCTTTAGATCAGTGGTTCCCAAAGTTGTCTGGGCTACGACTCATCTAATACAAGTTACCAAACTCGGGACCCACCTATAGGAAATTTCGCCCGTTGCCCAGCGGTTGGATCGGTAGGGTCGTGTGTCGTTCTTCAGGCAGGGCCCACTCAATGTTCGCTCACGACCCACCACTGGGTCGCGACCCATAGTTTGGGAAACCCTGCTTTAGATAAACATTTGCCCA